>NC_135183.1:3556125-3856125 GCF_041146795.1 Maylandia zebra | reverse complement strand
GAAAGTGCTAAAATTAGAGAGAGAAAAAGAGAATGTGTCATAAGGACATATAAAGACAATCCCCTATTCAGAGAAAAGCAGAAGGAACGTGTAACAAGAACATATAGAGAGTCTCCCATATTCAGAGAAAAGCAGAAGGAACGTGTAACAAGAACATATAGAGAGTCTCCCATATTCAGAGAAAAGCAGAAGGAACGTGTAACAAGAACATATAGAGAGTCTCCCATATTCAGAGAAAAGCAGAAGGAACGTGTAACAAGAACATATAGAGAGTCTCCCCTATTCAGAGAAAAGCAGAAGGAACGTGTAACAAGAACATATAGAGAGTCTCCCATATTCAGAGAAAAGCAGAAGGAACGTGTAACAAGAACATATAGAGAGTCTCCCATATTCAGAGAAAAGCAGAAAGAGCGTATAAGAAGAATATACAGAACTTGTGCTGGATTCAGAGAGAAACATAAAGCTTACATGGGGTCATATGTATATAACCTATATAAAAAAAGCGAAGATTTTAAACAGAAAAAACGATCTTATATGACAAAGCGGTATGGAGAAGAAAAACAATTTCAGCAACAACACAAGGACAATATGAGAGAACGAATGAGAGTAAAATATTGGAACGGTTTTTCTTTCAGACAGATGCATAATATCAGATGTGCAATGAATATAAAACGGAAATATCGCCAGATGCATCGACCAGCTGAGAGTTTACAGTGTCATCCAGAGAACACTTTAATGAATGAGGCCATATCTCGTTTCAGATCAAACATTAAGTCAGCACCATCTTATGTTTGTACTGTTTGTCTAAAAGCTTCTTTTCCTAATCAGGTGAAAATCTGCAAAAGAGAAAATTACTCAAAACACCAGACTGTAGCTCATCAGTGCCTAACTGGTAAATTTGTTCATGTGTGTGATGAAGCATGTCATGATCACTGCAGCTTTCCTGTTGAGAGAAAAAAAGAGTATATCTGTCACACATGTCACAGTTCCCTCAAAAGTGGATGCATGCCCAGGCTTGCTGCTGTTAATGGTTTAGAACTGCAGGATATTCCAGCTGAACTTTGTGATCTCAACATTCTGGAGAGACATCTGATTGCCAAATGCATACCATTTGCTAAGATTATTCCTCTTCCAAAGGGGAGACAGAGACTCATACGTGGTAATGTGGTGTGTGTACCATCTGAGGTCCAACAAACAGTTGACAGTTTACCGAGGATCAGAAGCCAATCACAGATCATGAGGGTGAAATTGAAAAGACGACTGTGCTACAAAGGCCATCAGCTGTTCCAGACTGTCACCTGGTCTAAACTCATTCAAGCTCTGCGTAAACTGAAACAAATTCATCCACAGTACACAGATATTGTTATCAGAGATGATGCATTGCTTTGTGATCCAACGTTACCTGATGATGACAGCAGTGATGAAGCCAGCATGGCAAGTGATGATTATAATGAAGCAGATTTAATGGAAATTGACAACTATGAAAAAGATGCCCTTTTGTGCGAAAGTGAGTCTCAAAGTGACCAAGATATTAATATGCAATCCTGTGATGAACAACCAGAGGAACAAAATCCAGATGAACCAGAAAGTGATTTGAACAATGGAGGTTTTGCTCTAGAAAGTTGTCTGCAGCCTGTAGACATTTCAGAAGAGATTCTCTGTTTCACTGATAACACATATTGTGTGGCTCCTGCAGAAAGAAACAATCCTGTTAGCTTCTTCAGAACTCCTCATTTGGAAGCCATGGCATTTCCTGTGCAGTTTCCTACTGGTCAGAATACACTGGATGAAAAGAGACGTCTCAAGCTCACACCAAGTGCTTACTTCAAGTCAAGGCTTTTCAACATTGATGCAAGATTTGCTAAAGACACAAATTACCTGTTTTTCTCACAGTTTGTCACTGAAATACATTTGGCTAATTCCAGCATGACAATACAGCTAAGGAAAGGTAAAACTATGACCAAAGATGGACGCAAAATCACATCAGGAATGTTACAAAGTAAGACAGAAGTAGAGAAGCTGGTAAGAAATAAAGATGCAATCAGATTTATGCAGCCACTCAGAGGAACTCCAGCTTACTGGCAGAAAACTACCAGAGATCTATTCAGCATGGTTCGCCAAATAGGAACACCTCAGTTCTTTGTCACTTTCTCTGCTGCTGAGATGAGATGGCCTGAAGTGATTCAAGCAATAAAGAGACAGCAAGGTGAAGAGGTTGATTTTGAAGCCCTGGACTGGTCAGAAAAGTGTGAAATTCTAAGATCAAATCCAGTAACCACCATGCGAATGTTTGATAAACGTGTTGAGGCTTTGTTCAGAGATTTGCTTTTTTCTCCTGCACAGCCCCTTGGTGAGATCATTGATTACTTTTACAGAGTTGAGTTCCAGCACAGAGGTAGTCCACATATACACATGTTGCTGTGGATTCGAGAAAAGGTAGAAGCAGATGTGGATGATGACCAAACTGTCTGTGACTTTGTGGACAGATACATCTCAGCTCAACTCCCTGATCCAGAAAAACAACCTGAACTGCACAAAAAAGTCACTGAGCTACAAAAGCACAGCAAAAACCACACAAAGACATGCTTTAAGAGTGTGAACTCTGGTTGTAGATTTGGGTTTCCCAAACCACCAGCCACAAGAACAATGATTGTGAGACAGGATGAGGATTCAGACACTGAAGCTGCAAAAGCCAAACTCAGACCTTTGTTGAACCTGCTGAAGGAACCTGAAGCTGCTTCCCTCACCATAGAGCAGATTCTGTCACGATGCAACTTGACAATGAATGAGTATGAACAATGCCTCCAAGACATAAACAAGAAAACAGCTCTGATTCTGAAACGTGACCCAAATGAGTGTTGGATCAACAATTACAACCCAGACCTGCTTGAAGCCTGGAACTCTAATTTAGATGTCTCATTCATTTTGAATGCCTATTCATGTATAGAATACCTCTGTAAATATATAACAAAGAAAGAATCTGGCCTCTCTGAATACCTGAAGACAGTTATTGACAACTCTGATAAGAACACCGTCAATGAATGTGATGAAATGAGAGCTGTGATGCAAGCTTACTCAAAAAAGAGAGAAATCAGCGCACAGGAGTGTGTGACTCGAGTCTGTGGCCTAAAAATGAAAAAATGTTCCCGCAGTGTTGTATTTGTACCAACAGATGATAACCCAGTAAAAATGAGTCGGCCCATGAGCTTCCTGGAAAGCACAACACACGACAGTTGTAATATTTGGATGACAAGTTTGAGTGATAAATACAAATGCAGACCTGAGACCCCAGAATATGAGGAAATGTCACTGGCTGATTTTGCTGCCTTGTGCAGGTTGGTGAGTGGTCCAAATGAAGGAAAAGATGTGCTTCCTCTTCTAAACCAGCTTGGATTTGTACAAAGGCGAAAGAATGATAAACCAGCTATAATCAGATATTACCACTGTTCACAGGAAAAAGATCCTGAGCAATATTATGGTCGACTGTTGAGACTTTACCTTCCACACAGATCAGAGCAGGAACTGAAACCACAAGGGTTCCAAACCTATCAGTCCTTCTACAACTCAGGTTTTGTACGACTTCCATGTTCAGACCACAGTGAGTCTGTGAAAAGGGTTGTGAAAAGAAATAAAGACAAGTATGAGAAGAACTCTGAGGATATTGAGAGTGCACTGGAAGAGTTTGAACAAAATAGGGATGTTGTGATTGATGAATGGTGTAATCTTGCTCCTGAATCTGAAGTTGTGAGGCTGCAATGCGATGAGAATCTTCCTGAGAGACATTCTGATGATGAGAACGAACAGGAGAATGTTCCCGACTACAGTTGTCAGTCTGATGCTGTAACAAAGATCAGAGCCGTCAGAGAACAACCTGCAGTAGATCCAGCCGTGGTACGTGTAATGTATCAGAATCTGAACCAGAAGCAGGCCTGCGTGTTCTATGCCATAAGAGACTGGTGTATTCAGCGAGTTTGTGGTTTGAACCCAGATCCATTTTTCTTCTATATCAATGGTGGTGCAGGAACTGGAAAGTCACATCTGATTAAGTGTATTCATTCTGAAGCATCAAAGATCCTGAGCAGACTGCCTGCTAATGCAGAAGAAGCTGACATATCAAATCCAACTGTTTTACTGACTTCATTTACCGGTACAGCAGCTTTTTCTATCAGTGGCTCTACGTTACATTCTCTACTGAAACTACCCAGGAGTCTGAAACCACCCATTCAAGGACTTGGTAACCAACTGGATGAAGTCAGATCTGAGCTGATGAATGCTGAAATTATTGTTATTGATGAGATTTCAATGGTTTCAAAACCCCTTTTTGCTTATGTGGATGCAAGACTGAAACAAATCAAAGGCACTCAGAGACCTTTTGGTGGAATGTCAGTTTTAGCTGTTGGAGATTTTTACCAGCTGCCACCAGTACGACAGTCTAAACCTCTCTGTGTTTACGATCCAGAACAGATTGACCTATGGCAGGAGCATTTTCAGATGATCACTCTAACCGAGATCATGCGTCAGAAAGATGATGTGGCCTTTGCAGAGATGCTGAACAGGATTAGAGTCAAAGAAAAGACAGATGAGCTTTCTCAGTGCGACAGAGATTTGTTGTCACAGGCTGTGACTGCACCAGAAGAATGTCCAACTGAGGTCTTACACATTTATGCCACCAACAAGAATGTGGAATCCCACAACACAGATACCCTGAAGAAGCTTCATTCAAACATCATAATCATCAATGCAGACGATTTCCAGAAGGATAAATGTACAGGCAGAATGGAACGAAGAGACAAACCATTTACAGGTGGGCGAAATGATTTACCTGACACTCTGAATGTTGCTGAAGGAGCTCGAGTCATGCTGACCAGAAACTTGGACACACTAAACGGTTTAGTCAACGGTGCTTTTGGTATACTGGTAAAGGTGGTGAGATCTGAAAATGATGGACACATAATTAAACTGGGGCTCAGGATGGACAACCGGCAGCCTATGAGACACAACCGCAGTGCTAATGCAGCATCTGATGATCTTGTTTACATTGAGAGAGCAGAGGAGAGTCTGAAGTTTAAAGGAGCGGTACGCAGACAGTTTCCTGTAAAGCTAGCATTCGCTTGCACAATTCACAAAACTCAGGGTCTTACAACACAGACAGCTGTAGTTTCAATGAAGAACATTTTTGAACCAGGTATGGCTTACGTTGCTCTCAGCAGGGTGACGTCTCTCAGTGGACTCTATTTGCAGGACTTGGATGAGAAAAAGATTTACGCCAATCCCGAGGTAACTGCAGCGCTCCAAACCATGAGACAAGCCAGTGTTGAGGAAATGATGCCTCTTCTTCAGGTCAGAGAAACAGCCAGCAGACTTGACACTCTTACACTGATCCATCACAATACGGAGGGTTTGCCATCTCACATCAGTGACATCAAGAGTCATCATGAAATGTGTTTAGCAGATGTTTTGTGTCTCACTGAGTCTCACCTTCAAGGCTCCTTTGTTGCAGACAGTCTTCATTTGGACGGCTACACCATGTTCAAACGCAACAGACATGTGTCCTACACAAACTTTCCTCACATGGCCAGCAGAAGTGGTGGGGGAGTTGTTGTGTATTTGAGGAATCATTTTCAGGTTCAGGTAAAACAGTATCTGCATAATGTCACTGATCTTGAGTTTTTAGTGTTGAAGGTTCAGGCTCCATTCCCTGCGCTCATTGCTGTTGTGTACAGACCCCCTGACTACAGTTTGACACCATTCATGCAAAACCTGGTAAGTCTTTTAGATTCACTTGAAATAATGGACTGTCACCCAATCATTGTGTGTGGAGATTTTAATGAGAACCAGTTGCAGAGTGGAAGAAAACAGATTCTGGAGCAGTTTCAGTCGAGAGGGTATTCACAGCTGATCACTTCTGCCACTACAGACAAGAACACCCTGCTTGACCTCATTTTTATTTCTCAGCCACAGAAATGTCTGTATTCAGGTGTTCTGAGATCATATTACAGTTACCACAACCCTGTCTTTTGTGTCCTGTCCTCGAGCCAATCATGAAGTCGTCTGGTGAGTTTTGAAACAATTACAGATCATGTTTGTTACAGAGTTTACTGATTGTAGAGCATGAAAAAGATTTTTCATTGAAAAAAGGGTCTTCCCTACTCTGTCTGTCAGAAGACCCTTTCTTATTGCAATGTTATTAATCATTTCACCAAATCATTGCTGAACTTCATGCAGAGCAGAGAACATCTGCTATCATGCACCTCTGATCTGAAATGTGCTGCAACATTTATTAAACCAACATCATTTCTTTTATTCTCATGTTTTAAATGACTAAATCTTTTTACTGTGACGTATGTAGCTCAACAAACGAGATCTTCCCCTCCAAGGGCTTGAAAATATGAAATAGTAAATAAATAAATCCCACATAAATGCAGGTATTTATTATGGCTCACATGAATAAATACAGACAATTATATTTTCTTGATTATAGTAGCTTTTGTAGAATCAAAAGTTTTTGTGATGAATGAGGTTTTGCTTATCATGTTTTACAGGTAAAAAATGTCAAAAGTTATAAACTATCTTTAGGCTACCAGAGATGTCTATAATGATACATTATGTAGAGAAAAACATTAGTACAGCTTACAGAATATGTATAAAAACTGATTTAGAAGTAAATGGATAGTTTTCTGAAAGTTCCCGACTACAGTTTAACACCACCCACCCAGATCAGCCCCCAAGTGTCTATGTAATGCTGGTATGGTGTGTGAGTTTGACTTGGCCTTTATCCGGGTGGGTTTGGGTTTGGGTGGATAAAGGCCAAGTCAGAATTCTCTGAGCAGCTGGAAAAAGCTGCTAATAAACAAAGACATCAAAAAGTGTGGGCTTTAGGTGTAGCCCCCGCTTTCTGATGCACTAATTAGACTTAGTAACCGACACCCCATACCAGCATTACATAGACACTTGGGGGCTGAGCTGGGTGGGTGGTGTTATAAGCACGTGTTTTGTTAGATATATTTTTTCAGACACCATCTTCATGAACTGCTGAGCCAAACCTGATCCATCAGTGCTGGACTGCACAGATAACTACATGCCACAAGGAGACTGCTGTGTTATGAATTGCCATACCAGTGTGTCTTCAATGGAGAAGATGACACACCCATCACCTGACCTCCTGCCTGATCTGGAGACCATCATCATGCTACCACACTACACACCTCTGAGACCATCAATGATGACTCATACTGAGGAAACTGTATTTCCTGTCAGAGATGCTCAGTGATCCTCAGAGCAGAGAGAGGTATCATTCTTTATCTTTGATAAAAAAAAAATGTCAGTGTTTTTAATTCAATTAATTAATTAAAATCCTGTTTATTGCATAAATAATTCCACACTCAAATGATTATACTTGTTGACACTTTTTGAGTTTTAATTCACATTATGGATTACAAATCTATGCTTTTTCTACTCTGTCTCTCTGTGCAGGTATTGCTGTCTTCTGAGTTCTTCCGTGTCCCAACTGAGGCCTTCAAACCTCATTGCAGAGCTCATGTCTTTCCTCACCATCATGTGAGTGTGAGATTGCTCTGGATTCTGGTTATGTGGCCTGCAGCACCTATAAGGTATTTCAACATTGTTCATTGTATAACTTATTTGTAGTTTTTAGGGTTTCTACAGACAAAAAAAATGTTCCTTTTTCTGTATTTTTTAGAATAAGCTCGTCCAGTGTGCCTGCATTCCAGCTTCACAGAAAAGAACATCAGACACCAGCGAGGGAGGATAAGAAAGACAGACACAACAACATTGTCATCCCCTATGTAGCCGGTGTATCAGAAAAACTCAGGAGAGTTTTCTCCAAATACGACATCCCAGTGTACTTCAGACCCAGTAACACACTCAGACAGAAACTGGTTCACCCGAAAGACAAAACTCCTAAACACAAACTTAACAATGTGGTGTACGCTGTACAGTGCAGCGAGGAATGCCCAGACTTCTACATCGGAGAGACCAAACAGCCACTTCACAAGCACATGACACAACATAGAAGAGCCACCTCCACGGGACAAGACTCAGCAGTTCATCTGCATCTAAAGGACAAAGGTCAGTCTTTGAGGATGCCAATGTTCACATTTTGGACAGATGGAGGAGTGAAAGAAGCCATTTACGTCCACTGTGAGCGACCATCTTTAAACAGAGGCGGTGGTTTACGACACCAACTGTCTGCCATCTATAATCCAGTTTTGAGTTCCCTCCCCAGACACCGTAACGTCCACTCACATCCTGGGAGTGGGCGTGGGTGATTTCCTGACCTCGGGAAATCACATGATAGGGTGGGGCCAGGTTTCACAATGAGCTCACCCGAAACCCTGGCTGATTGGGACCCACACCCACTTTCACACCTTGGCTCATGTGATTAGGTAGAGGATCATCAGGGGGTTCTTTGTCCCTCTTTGGGGGGAAACTCCCACTGGGTTTAAATCTGGGACTCTCCACCATTGACCCTTAGAACTGAAGAAGCTTCTCGGATGAGAGGTGAAACGTCTTCAAGGAACTCAAAGAAGTCCAGACGCTTTTCTTTCCAAGCTCCTTAGACTTCACTTGTGTTAATTACATTTTATTTGTTGTTGTTTTCTTTTAGATTTATATGCAGTGATTGGATGTGGTGGAGCTTTGTTAACCGTGTGGAAAACATCTGTTTGTGATGATATTTACAATGAGGCTTTAAGGTGACAGTTTCCATGTAATTTCAATCCTCTTACTAAGCAAAAACATGTTTGCAATTAACATATTTTTTCAGTTTTGTCTTTTGGATTTATGGTTAACATTCCTCTGTGACAGCAAATACTAAACTGGTCCAAGTAACCAGCATATCATTGGTCAAAGGCAAAAAGGACCACATGTCACACTAGCAATGAATTTTTGACTGTGTTTGTGTTAGTATAGAGTAGGTCTAACAGTGGTTTTCCACATCTGCTCTAATATATATAGATAATGGGTCAGACATATAAAGTCATTTTGAAAAGTTCATAAAGGTCATTTATATGTGTTCCTCTTTATCATTTTATATCAGGTCACACAGCTGACTTGAGTTTTGATCAGAGTAGAACCATAACATTCATGCTAATGGTTCTACTGTTTACAGTTACTTTATGATGGATTTCACCCTGGTCACAGCACTATGTGAAAAGCTGTTAGAGGTAAAGTTAAGCCAATTAATACATCATCATAAGTCACTCTCTAACGCAGGGAAGTGATTATTATTCACTGTAATTTATTCCACAACAATGTTCTTTATTTGATTCTTTAAATATGCACATCGATTGTTTAGCTCTGTGACTCTCCACACCTGAAATATATCACAATGTGGACTTCATTTCGACAGTATTTTGTAGATTGGTACCATATTTATCATCGAATCATCTTGTGCACTTATTAACTAAATGTTGTTTGTTTGTTTTTTTTGTTTGTTTGTTTGGGGGGTTTTTGTTGCCATTTTTACCTTTCACCAACTGTGTAAATTCTGCAATTTTACCTTGGTTTTGTTTCACATCAGTTTATCTGCTGGCTGGTATTCCTGTCTTCCTTCTCTCACCCCAACCGGTCGCAGCAGATGGCCGCCCCTCCCTGAGCCTGGTTCTGCTGGAGGTTTCTTCCTGTTAAAAGGGAGTTTTTCCTTCCCACTGTCGCCAAAGTGCTTGCTCATAGGGGGTCATATGTCATATGATTGTTGGGTTTTTCTCTGTATCTATGAAGCGCCTTAAGGCGACTTTTGTTGTGATTTGTTGCTATATAAATTGAATTGAATTGGTTTTCTTTCTTTTCTAATGTTTCTGGTCATTTTTCACAGTTAAACAAGTAACTTTGAGGTTACGTCATCGTTTTCAGCTGTTATCTGTATACATTTTTTCCTAATAATTACATTTCTGCAAAATTATAGCAGTTCTGGTAAGTTGTAATATTTCTGCCAAGTTATTAATTTTTTAATAAATTATTACATTTCTGCTGAATTGTTATGTTTCTTCTAAGTTATTGCATTTCTGCTAAGTTATTACATTTTTGCTAACTTGATGTTCTTCTGCAAAGTTATTAAAATTTCAACAACTTTTTAAACACTGACTTTGATTTCTTCAGCTTCTTCAGCTATTTTCAACTATTTTCAGCAGACAGCTTCAGCTTTACAGTTTCCTCTAAGTGATTGCAGTTCTGCTAAGTTATTCCATTTTAGCAAAGTTCCTTTGCTTCTGCAAAGTTTTTACAATTTCTGCAACTTTTCAGCTTTTTCAGCTACTTTTTGCATACAGCTTCAGCTTTAAGCATCCACACTGCATTTTCGCAGGAAATGCAAATTTTTCTAGTTATAATAGGTTTTTTATAATTATTAGGTGCATGCATACTCACCCTATTAATACAACTGAGAGATCCAAAATCTGCCATAGGTTTAACTTATACCTGTATGTATTGTCAGAAAGGTGATTACTGGACTCGCATTAATGCACACTTGAACTGAAATGAGGTTGTAACTTGTGGGTTCTTGGGTTGCAAATCAGAAACAAACATCTTTGGATTTTTTTAATCCCATAAGATCTGGAAACACAGTTTTTATTCAACAAAACATTACTGATTAACCAAGCACAGTGCCTGCTGTTATTTCAAAATAATTTTATGTCATTTCAGATGAAATGCAGCATTCCAGTGCATCCCAACCATGCATACAGTCAAGGTTTCTGACGGAGCTGAGTTTCTCTCTGACAGTCTGCTGAAAGTGTTTGCAAAGTGATCGGGGGAACAGTGCACAAAGCTAAAGGATGTAGCTGCCATAATGACAGTAAGAACTTTAAAATTCTTTAACTACAAAGTTGATATGTATTGCATTAGGTCAGTAAAAGATTTTTATGCTGCATCCATTGAAACAGTCAACTATTACCTGTGAGTACTGATTCCACCGAAAGGATGCCATAATTTCCGTCATGCATTTACTGGCCCACTGAGAAAAATTGATCTTTTTAAAAAAATAAATGTTCTGGAAACTATATATCCATAAAGTTGATGTCAAACAGGAACTTTTGATATTGCTTTGTAGATGCTGGTGTTGCATGTTGACTGGTTTAAAAAGTCAAGAGTTTTTGTCTGGGATCATTTTCTTCTGTGCTACTGAAAAGTTCACAAATCTCTGTTTTCTTTGTTATAATAGTCAAGGATGACATTAATGCTCGGAGTCCCTCATCAAAGTGCTCCGCATCTGTGTGAAAGACAATTGTAACATCTTGGTGCAGGAGTTCATGGTGAGTGTTTTATGAGTAGATTGTGGCTTTGCAACATTTAAAAATGCATTTAGTTATCCACTTGATCCTCATTGGACTGGTTAGGACCAGTAGTCCTCTTTAATAATTTGAAGTTCACATGAGGCCTGGTAGTGAAGCCCTTGAGGCCCCATCCCCACCCCTGTATTAGGGGTCACATCAGTGTGAAAAAGCTTTAAATTTGTCATTCTAATGAACAAAGGAAAATCCCACCAATATTTACATTAGCTTTTGTTTGAAAAAATGACCAACTGACCAACAGCTAACCAAATTGTGGGGCTGAAAGTCTAAATTCTAACATCTTCTGAGTGACATAACCTGGATTTCTGATGGGCCGGTGTCTTTCTAACAAAAACTAATGTAAAGCATTTGAAATTATTATGTTTTTCACCCTCTCTTAGAAACTCTGTTAGACCATGAATGGCAGCATGGCAGGCCACTCTTTGGCTATAGCTATTTACTATGTTGCTTGCATTGGTTTAAATTACTCTAACATTAGAACTGGTAGATTCAAAAGAGATGAGTTTAAAAAGGAATCTTAAAGAAATGTTTTGTGTTTAACCAGGACTTGACTGAGGCCACTGCACAGATTGAGAAAACCACAATGAACATCTGTCTCCAGAGATGCGCCAGGCAATGACTTTTCTGATGTTGTTCTTCAAGATCTGGATAACGTGACCTTTGCAGTAGCCATGCTGTTTGGACCTTTTTTATTCCTTCAACATGAGCTACCCATCACAACTCTGCTACACTTTTGAGGTGATTCAATGGGTGGTAATGGAGTTGGATGCAACTCAGCTCTCAAGAAAAGCTCACAACTAAGACAAAACTGCTCCTGCAACGAAGCTCACTGTTATGCATGTGAGGTGACCAGCTCTAGGTGAGAAGACATTTAAATCTCACACTTGTTCTGCTGCATTTTTGAAGCTCAATTCCAGGAACAGATCGCAGGGTTCATTTTTATATACACTGCAACTGCCATGAGGACGAGCCGTTTTTGTTGTTGTTTGTTTTTCCTTTTGCTCTGTACAAGTTCTGTTTGTCTGTTTGGCAGCATTTTTTAATTTCTCTTTGTATTTTTTCTTTCTTTTACTAGTGAAGAGATGTAGCGTGAACAGTTATACAGTCTAAATATCCCATATGGGTCGTGTGAAATGGTATTTTCAGTTTCATTCAGTTGAAGTAAAGAACGTTGAATATTTCTAAGTGTGCTGTTTTGAACCAAGATGTCACAGTATGATCAGTGCTGTAATTTTTGACAGTCACTGTATCAATGTTATTTTTGCGTCTCTTGAATAAAGGTTTTGACCTGCAAGTGCTAATTTCTTTAGTTATTGGGGTAAAATGGGTAATGTTAATAGGAAGGTGTTTGCCAATTCAGTAACCTAATTTAATGTTAATGGAAACTAACATTACCTCAAATTGTTTAGTTATAATTGTTGTTTAACTGAATCTTGATGTCAGAGGCCTTAAATAGAATGTTTTGATTTGTTCTTTCCCAACATTTTTCAAAAGAAACAGTCCAATTTCTTTGCTGTGATTGATTCCAGAGAACACGGAAGAACTGACATTATTTAACTGTTGATTTATATAGATTCAGTAGAGGAGTAATGTCAGTTTAATTCTTTACCTACTGTCAATGCAGTGAAATTAGACATTTTGTTTTGAAAGGTTACTGGTGGATGCCAGCAACCATCTTGGAAGAGAACAATACAATCTGTTATAAGGCCTCCATTTGAAAATTGTGTATTTGATACTAGAATATAATAGCAAAATGTAATTTGAAGATAACATGTAGTATTTAAGTGACCAAGTAGTATTGGGTAAAAGTTATTGAATCGTGTTGGGATAACGTGAGAAAATTGTGAAGGATTAAAATATTCCAAGAGCTCAAATTACTTCATCAAAACATGTTTAAATCACATTTTATCAACACAAATTGCACAGGTTTATTGAACATGAATAAATTGTGTTAATTTAACTCAATTGTTTAAGTTGCTGCCAAAGCAAAACATCTGTGTGCAACAAATGTCCACCATTGAATTAAGTAAATCCAACAACATATTTTTTTCAGTGAACGGCTGCAAAACCTGTTTGCCCAGCACGGGGATATTGAGTTCTATAAGATAAAGCCATAAACATGTTTGTCTGAGTCTTCTATCAAAAGTTACAGCGATTTATATGAAGTGGTTGAAAAACGCTTTATTTCGCCAAGACAATGCGTTTCTCACTGTTACATGCATTTGAATGGGAAACTCGCCTGAAACAAAGTATAGGTTTTCATTATGTGAATAATTTTAAAATCTTAGCTCAAACGGCTGCAAAACCTGTTCTGTTTGCCCAGCACGGGGATATTGAGTTCTATAAGATAAAGCCATAAACATGTTTGTCTGAGTCTTCTATCAAAAGTTACAGCGATTTATATGAAGTTGTTCAAAAACGCTTTATTTCACCAAGACAATGCGTTTCTCAATGTTACATGCATTTGAATGGGAAACTCGCCTGAGACAAAGTATAGGTTTTCATTATGTGAATAATTTTAAAATCTTAGCTCAAACGGCTGCAAAACCTGTTCTGTTTGCCCAGCACGGGGATATTGAGTTCTATAAGATAAAGCCATAAACATGTTTGTCTGAGTCTTCTATCAAAAGTTACAGCGATTTATATGAAGTTGTTCAAAAACGCTTTATTTCGCCAAGACAATGCGTTTCTCAATGTTACATGCATTTGAATGGGAAACTCGCCTGAGACAAAGTATAGGTTTTCATTATGTGAATAATTTTAAAATCTTAGCTCAAACGGCTGCAAAACCTGTTCTGTTTGCCCAGCACGGGGATATTGAGTTCTATAAGATAAAGCCATAAACATGTTTGTCTGAGTCTTCTATCAAAAGTTACAGCGATTTATATGAAGTTGTTCAAAAACGCTTTATTTCGCCAAGACAATGCGTTTCTCACTGTTACATGCATTTGAATGGGAAACTCGCCTGAAACAAAGTATAGGTTTTCATTATGTGAATAATTTTAAAATCTTAGCTCAAACGGCTGCAAAACCTGTTTACCCAGCACGGGGATATTGAGTTCTATAAGATAAAGCCATAAACATGTTTGTCTGAGTCTTCTATCAAAAGTTACAGCGATTTATATGAAGTGGTTGAAAAACGCTTTATTTCGCCAAGACAGTGTGTTTCTCACTGTTACATGCATTTGAATGGGAAACTCGCCTGAAACAAAGTATAGGTTTTCATTATGTGAATAATTTTAAAGTCTTAGCTCAAACGCTGCAAAACCTGTTTGCCCAGCACGGGGATATTGAGTTCTATAAGATAAAGCCATAAACATGTTTGTCTGAGTCTTCTATCAAAAGTTACAGCGATTTATATGAAGTGGTTGAAAAACGCTTTATTTCGCCAAGACAGTGTGTTTCTCACTGTTACATGCATTTGAATGGGAAACTCGCCTGAAACAAAGTATAGATTTTCATTATGTGAATAATTTTAAAGTCTTAGCTCAAACGGCTGCAAAACCTGTTTGCCCAGCACGGGGATATTGAGTTCTATAAGATAAAGCCATAAACATGTTTGTCTGAGTCTTCTATCAAAAGTTACAGCGATTTATATGAAGTTGTTCAAAAACGCTTTATTTCGCCAAGACAGTGTGTTTCTCACTGTTACATGCATTTGAATGGGAAACTCGCCTGAAACAACGTATAGGTTTTCATTATGTGAATAATTTTAAAATCTTAGCTCAAACGGCTGCAAAACCTGTTTGCCCAGCACGGGGATATTGAGTTCTATAAGATAAAGCCATAAACATGTTTGTCTGAGTCTTCTATCAAAAGTTACAGCGATTTATATGAAGTTGTTCAAAAACGCTTTATTTCGCCAAGACAATGCGTTTCTCACTGTTACATGCATTTGAATGGGAAACTCGCCTGAAACAAAGTATAGGTTTTCATTATGTGAATAATTTTAAAATCTTAGCTCAAACGGCTGCAAAACCTGTTTGCCCAGCACGGGGATATTGAGTTCTATAAGATAAAGCCATAAACATGTTTGTCTGAGTCTTCTATCAAAAGTTACAGCGATTTATATGAAGTGGTTGAAAAACGCTTTATTTCGCCAAGACAGGGTGTTTCTCACTGTTACATGCATTTGAATGGGAAACTCGCCTGAAACAAAGTATAGGTTTTCATTATGTGAATAATTTTAAAATCTTAGCTCAAACGGCTGCAAAACCTGTTTGCCCAGCACGGGGATATTGAGTTCTATAAGATAAAGCCATAAACATGTTTGTCTGAGTCTTCTATCAAAAGTTACAGCGATTTATATGAAGTGGTTGAAAAACGCTTTATTTCGCCAAGACAGTGTGTTTCTCACTGTTACATGCATTTGAATGGGAAACTCGCCTGAAACAAAGTATAGGTTTTCATTATGTGAATAATTTTAAAGTCTTAGCTCAAACGGCTGTTTGCCCAGCACGGGGATATTGAGTTCTATAAGATAAAGCCATAAACATGTTTGTCTGAGTCTTCTATCAAAAGTTACAGCGATTTATATGAAGTTGTTCAAAAACGCTTTATTTCGCCAAGACAATGCGTTTCTCACTGTTACATGCATTTGAATGGGAAACTCGCCTGAAACAAAGTATAGGTTTTCATTATGTGAATAATTTTAAAGTCTTAGCTCAAACGGCTGCAAAACCTGTTTGCCCAGCACGGGGATATTGAGTTCTATAAGATAAAGCCATAAACATGTTTGTCTGAGTCTTCTATCAAAAGTTACAGCGATTTATATGAAGTTGTTCAAAAACGCTTTATTTCGCCAAGACAATGCGTTTCTCACTGTTACATGCATTTGAATGGGAAACTCGCCTGAAACAAAGTATAGGTTTTCATTATGTGAATAATTTTAAAATCTTAGCTCAAACGGCTGCAAAACCTGTTCTGTTTGCCCAGCACGGGGATATTGAGTTCTATAAGATAAAGCCATAAACATGTTTGTCTGAGTCTTCTATCAAAAGTTACAGCGATTTATATGAAGTTGTTCAAAAACGCTTTATTTCGCCAAGACAATGCGTTTCTCAATGTTACATGCATTTGAATGGGAAACTCGCCTGAGACAAATTATAGGTTTTCATTATGTGAATAATTTTAAAATCTTAGCTCAAACGGCTGCAAAACCTGTTCTGTTTGCCCAGCACGGGGATATTGAGTTCTATAAGATAAAGCCATAAACATGTTTGTCTGAGTCTTCTATCAAAAGTTACAGCGATTTATATGAAGTTGTTCAAAAACGCTTTATTTCGCCAAGACAATGCGTTTCTCACTGTTACATGCATTTGAATGGGAAACTCGCCTGAAACAAAGTATAGGTTTTCATTATGTGAATAATTTTAAAATCTTAGCTCAAACGGCTGCAAAACCTGTTTGCCCAGCACGGGGATATTGAGTTCTATAAGATAAAGCCATAAACATGTTTGTCTGAGTCTTCTATCAAAAGTTACAGCGATTTATATGAAGTGGTTGAAAAACGCTTTATTTCGCCAAGACAGTGTGTTTCTCACTGTTACATGCATTTGAATGGGGAACTCGAACGAAACAAAGTATAGGTTTTCATTATGTGTATAACTTGGAAATCTAAGCTCCAACAGCTGCAAATCCTGTTTTCCAGCACGGGGACCTTGAGTTCTATAAGATAAAGCCATAAACATGTGTATCCCAGTCTTCTATCAAAAGTTACAGCTATTTATATGAAGTTGTACAAAAACGCTTTCTTCCGCCAAGACAGTGCGTTTCTCACTGTTACATGCATTTGAATGGGAAACTCGCCTGAAACAAAGTATAGGTTTTCATTATGTGAATAATTTTAAAATCTTAGCTCAAACGGCTGCAAAACCTGTTTGCCCAGCACGGGGATATTGAGTTCTATAAGATAAAGCCATAAACATGTTTGTCTGAGTCTTCTATCAAAAGTTACAGCGATTTATATGAAGTTGTTCAAAAACGCTTTATTTCGCCAAGACAATGCGTTTCTCACTGTTACATGCATTTGAATGGGAAACTCGCCTGAAACAAAGTATAGGTTTTCATTATGTGAATAATTTTAAAATCTTAGCTCAAACGGCTGCAAAACCTGTTTGCCCAGCACGGGGATATTGAGTTCTATAAGATAAAGCCATAAACATGTTTGTCTGAGTCTTCTATCAAAAGTTACAGCGATTTATATGAAGTGGTTGAAAAACGCTTTCTTCCGCCAAGACAGTGCGTTTCTCACTGTTACATGCATTTGAATGGGAAACTCGCCTGAAACAAAGTATAGGTTTTCATTATGTGAATAATTTTAAAATCTTAGCTCAAACGGCTGCAAAACCTGTTCTGTTTGCCCAGCACGGGGATATTGAGTTCTATAAGATAAAGCCATAAACATGTTTGTCTGAGTCTTCTATCAAAAGTTACAGCGATTTATATGAAGTTGTTCAAAAACGCTTTATTTCGCCAAGACAATGCGTTTGTCAATGTTACATGCATTTGAATGGGAAACTCGCCTGAGACAAAGTATAGGTTTTCATTATGTGAATAATTTTAAAATCTTAGCTCAAACGGCTGCAAAACCTGTTCTGTTTGCCCAGCACGGGGATATTGAGTTCTATAAGATAAAGCCATAAACATGTTTGTCTGAGTCTTCTATCAAAAGTTACAGCGATTTATATGAAGTTGTTCAAAAACGCTTTATTTCGCCAAGACAATGCGTTTCTCAATGTTACATGCATTTGAATGGGAAACTCGCCTGAGACAAAGTATAGGTTTTCATTATGTGAATAATTTTAAAATCTTAGCTCAAACGGCTGCAAAACCTGTTCTGTTTGCCCAGCACGGGGATATTGAGTTCTATAAGATAAAGCCATAAACATGTTTGTCTGAGTCTTCTATCAAAAGTTACAGCGATTTATATGAAGTTGTTCAAAAACGCTTTATTTCGCCAAGACAATGCGTTTCTCACTGTTACATGCATTTGAATGGGAAACTCGCCTGAAACAAAGTATAGGTTTTCATTATGTGAATAATTTTAAAATCTTAGCTCAAACGGCTGCAAAACCTGTTTACCCAGCACGGGGATATTGAGTTCTATAAGATAAAGCCATAAACATGTTTGTCTGAGTCTTCTATCAAAAGTTACAGCGATTTATATGAAGTGGTTGAAAAACGCTTTATTTCGCCAAGACAGTGTGTTTCTCACTGTTACATGCATTTGAATGGGAAACTCGCCTGAAACAAAGTATAGGTTTTCATTATGTGAATAATTTTAAAGTCTTAGCTCAAACGCTGCAAAACCTGTTTGCCCAGCACGGGGATATTGAGTTCTATAAGATAAAGCCATAAACATGTTTGTCTGAGTCTTCTATCAAAAGTTACAGCGATTTATATGAAGTGGTTGAAAAACGCTTTATTTCGCCAAGACAGTGTGTTTCTCACTGTTACATGCATTTGAATGGGAAACTCGCCTGAAACAAAGTATAGATTTTCATTATGTGAATAATTTTAAAGTCTTAGCTCAAACGGCTGCAAAACCTGTTTGCCCAGCACGGGGATATTGAGTTCTATAAGATAAAGCCATAAACATGTTTGTCTGAGTCTTCTATCAAAAGTTACAGCGATTTATATGAAGTTGTTCAAAAACGCTTTATTTCGCCAAGACAGTGTGTTTCTCACTGTTACATGCATTTGAATGGGAAACTCGCCTGAAACAACGTATAGGTTTTCATTATGTGAATAATTTTAAAATCTTAGCTCAAACGGCTGCAAAACCTGTTTGCCCAGCACGGGGATATTGAGTTCTATAAGATAAAGCCATAAACATGTTTGTCTGAGTCTTCTATCAAAAGTTACAGCGATTTATATGAAGTTGTTCAAAAACGCTTTATTTCGCCAAGACAGTGTGTTTCTCACTGTTACATGCATTTGAATGGGAAACTCGCCTGAAACAACGTATAGGTTTTCATTATGTGAATAATTTTAAAATCTTAGCTCAAACGGCTGCAAAACCTGTTTGCCCAGCACGGGGATATCGAGTTCTATAAGATAAAGCCATAAACATGTTTGTCTGAGTCTTCTATCAAAAGTTACAGCGATTTATATGAAGTGGTTGAAAAACGCTTTATTTCGCCAAGACAGTGTGTTTCTCACTGTTACATGCATTTGAATGGGAAACTCGCCTGAAACAAAGTATAGGTTTTCATTATGTGAATAATTTTAAAGTCTTAGCTCAAACGGCTGTTTGCCCAGCACGGGGATATTGAGTTCTATAAGATAAAGCCATAAACATGTTTGTCTGAGTCTTCTATCAAAAGTTACAGCGATTTATATGAAGTTGTTCAAAAACGCTTTATTTCGCCAAGACAATGCGTTTCTCACTGTTACATGCATTTGAATGGGAAACTCGCCTGAAACAAAGTATAGGTTTTCATTATGTGAATAATTTTAAAGTCTTAGCTCAAACGGCTGCAAAACCTGTTTGCCCAGCACGGGGATATTGAGTTCTATAAGATAAAGCCATAAACATGTTTGTCTGAGTCTTCTATCAAAAGTTACAGCGATTTATATGAAGTTGTTCAAAAACGCTTTATTTCGCCAAGACAATGCGTTTCTCACTGTTACATGCATTTGAATGGGAAACTCGCCTGAAACAAAGTATAGGTTTTCATTATGTGAATAATTTTAAAATCTTAGCTCAAACGGCTGCAAAACCTGTTCTGTTTGCCCAGCACGGGGATATTGAGTTCTATAAGATAAAGCCATAAACATGTTTGTCTGAGTCTTCTATCAAAAGTTACAGCGATTTATATGAAGTTGTTCAAAAACGCTTTATTTCGCCAAGACAATGCGTTTCTCAATGTTACATGCATTTGAATGGGAAACTCGCCTGAGACAAAGTATAGGTTTTCATTATGTGAATAATTTTAAAATCTTAGCTCAAACGGCTGCAAAACCTGTTCTGTTTGCCCAGCACGGGGATATTGAGTTCTATAAGATAAAGCCATAAACATGTTTGTCTGAGTCTTCTATCAAAAGTTACAGCGATTTATATGAAGTTGTTCAAAAACGCTTTATTTCGCCAAGACAGTGTGTTTCTCACTGTTACATGCATTTGAATGGGAAACTCGCCTGAAACAACGTATAGGTTTTCATTATGTGAATAATTTTAAAATCTTAGCTCAAACGGCTGCAAAACCTGTTTGCCCAGCACGGGGATATTGAGTTCTATAAGATAAAGCCATAAACATGTTTGTCTGAGTCTTCTATCAAAAGTTACAGCGATTTATATGAAGTTGTTCAAAAACGCTTTATTTCGCCAAGACAATGCGTTTCTCACTGTTACATGCATTTGAATGGGAAACTCGCCTGAAACAAAGTATAGGTTTTCATTATGTGAATAATTTTAAAATCTTAGCTCAAACGGCTGCAAAACCTGTTTGCCCAGCACGGGGATATTGAGTTCTATAAGATAAAGCCATAAACATGTTTGTCTGAGTCTTCTATCAAAAGTTACAGCGATTTATATGAAGTTGTTCAAAAACGCTTTATTTCGCCAAGACAGGGTGTTTCTCACTGTTACATGCATTTGAATGGGAAACTCGCCTGAAACAACGTATAGGTTTTCATTATGTGAATAATTTTAAAATCTTAGCTCAAACGGCTGCAAAACCTGTTTGCCCAGCACGGGGATATTGAGTTCTATAAGATAAAGCCATAAACATGTTTGTCTGAGTCTTCTATCAAAAGTTACAGCGATTTATATGAAGTGGTTGAAAAACGCTTTATTTCGCCAAGACAGGGTGTTTCTCACTGTTACATGCATTTGAATGGGAAACTCGCCTGAAACAAAGTATAGGTTTTCATTATGTGAATAATTTTAAAATCTTAGCTCAAACGGCTGCAAAACCTGTTTGCCCAGCACGGGGATATTGAGTTCTATAAGATAAAGCCATAAACATGTTTGTCTGAGTCTTCTATCAAAAGTTACAGCGATTTATATGAAGTGGTTGAAAAACGCTTTATTTCGCCAAGACAGTGTGTTTCTCACTGTTACATGCATTTGAATGGGAAACTCGCCTGAAACAAAGTATAGGTTTTCATTATGTGAATAATTTTAAAGTCTTAGCTCAAACGGCTGTTTGCCCAGCACGGGGATATTGAGTTCTATAAGATAAAGCCATAAACATGTTTGTCTGAGTCTTCTATCAAAAGTTACAGCGATTTATATGAAGTTGTTCAAAAACGCTTTATTTCGCCAAGACAATGCGTTTCTCACTGTTACATGCATTTGAATGGGAAACTCGCCTGAAACAAAGTATAGGTTTTCATTATGTGAATAATTTTAAAATCTTAGCTCAAACGGCTGCAAAACCTGTTTGCCCAGCACGGGGATATTGAGTTCTATAAGATAAGGCCATAAACATGTTTGTCTGAGTCTTCTATCAAAAGTTACAGCGATTTATATGAAGTTGTTCAAAAACGCTTTATTTCGCCAAGACAATGCGTTTCTCACTGTTACATGCATTTGAATGGGAAACTCGCCTGAAACAAAGTATAGGTTTTCATTATGTGAATAATTTTAAAATCTTAGCTCAAACGGCTGCAAAACCTGTTCTGTTTGCCCAGCACGGGGATATTGAGTTCTATAAGATAAAGCCATAAACATGTTTGTCTGAGTCTTCTATCAAAAGTTACAGCGATTTATATGAAGTTGTTCAAAAACGCTTTATTTCGCCAAGACAATGCGTTTCTCAATGTTACATGCATTTGAATGGGAAACTCGCCTGAGACAAAGTATAGGTTTTCATTATGTGAATAATTTTAAAATCTTAGCTCAAACGGCTGCAAAACCTGTTTGCCCAGCACGGGGATATTGAGTTCTATAAGATAAAGCCATAAACATGTTTGTCTGAGTCTTCTATCAAAAGTTACAGCGATTTATATGAAGTTGTTCAAAAACGCTTTATTTCGCCAAGACAATGCGTTTCTCACTGTTACATGCATTTGAATGGGAAACTCGCCTGAAACAAAGTATAGGTTTTCATTATGTGAATAATTTTAAAATCTTAGCTCAAACGGCTGCAAAACCTGTTTGCCCAGCACGGGGATATTGAGTTCTATAAGATAAAGCCATAAACATGTTTGTCTGAGTCTTCTATCAAAAGTTACAGCGATTTATATGAAGTTGTTCAAAAACGCTTTATTTCGCCAAGACAATGCGTTTCTCACTGTTACATGCATTTGAATGGGAAACTCGCCTGAAACAAAGTATAGGTTTTCATTATGTGAATAATTTTAAAATCTTAGCTCAAACGGCTGCAAAACCTGTTTGCCCAGCACGGGGATATTGAGTTCTATAAGATAAAGCCATAAACATGTTTGTCTGAGTCTTCTATCAAAAGTTACAGCGATTTATATGAAGTTGTTCAAAAACGCTTTATTTCGCCAAGACAATGCGTTTCTCACTGTTACATGCATTTGAATGGGAAACTCGCCTGAAACAAAGTATAGGTTTTCATTATGTGAATAATTTTAAAATCTTAGCTCAAACGGCTGCAAAACCTGTTTACCCAGCACGGGGATATTGAGTTCTATAAGATAAAGCCATAAACATGTTTGTCTGAGTCTTCTATCAAAAGTTACAGCGATTTATATGAAGTTGTTCAAAAACGCTTTATTTCGCCAAGACAATGCGTTTCTCACTGTTACATGCATTTGAATGGGAAACTCGCCTGAAACAAAGTATAGGTTTTCATTATGTGAATAATTTTAAAATCTTAGCTCAAACGGCTGCAAAACCTGTTTGCCCAGCACGGGGATATTGAGTTCTATAAGATAAAGCCATAAACATGTTTGTCTGAGTCTTCTATCAAAAGTTACAGCGATTTATATGAAGTTGTTCAAAAACGCTTTATTTCGCCAAGACAATGCGTTTCTCACTGTTACATGCATTTGAATGGGAAACTCGCCTGAAACAAAGTATAGGTTTTCATTATGTGAATAATTTTAAAATCTTAGCTCAAACGGCTGCAAAACCTGTTTGCCCAGCACGGGGATATTGAGTTCTATAAGATAAAGCCATAAACATGTTTGTCTGAGTCTTCTATCAAAAGTTACAGCGATTTATATGAAGTTGTTCAAAAACGCTTTATTTCGCCAAGACAGTGTGTTTCTCACTGTTACATGCATTTGAATGGGAAACTCGCCTGAAACAAAGTATAGGTTTTCATTATGTGAATAATTTTAAAATCTTAGCTCAAACGGCTGCAAAACCTGTTTGCCCAGCACGGGGATATTGAGTTCTATAAGATAAAGCCATAAACATGTTTGTCTGAGTCTTCTATCAAAAGTTACAGCGATTTATATGAAGTTGTTCAAAAACGCTTTATTTCGCCAAGACAATGCGTTTCTCACTGTTACATGCATTTGAATGGGAAACTCGCCTGAAACAAAGTATAGGTTTTCATTATGTGAATAATTTTAAAATCTTAGCTCAAACGGCTGCAAAACCTGTTTGCCCAGCACGGGGATATTGAGTTCTATAAGATAAAGCCATAAACATGTTTGTCTGAGTCTTCTATCAAAAGTTACAGCGATTTATATGAAGTTGTTCAAAAACGCTTTATTTCGCCAAGACAATGCGTTTCTCACTGTTACATGCATTTGAATGGGAAACTCGCCTGAAACAAAGTATAGGTTTTCATTATGTGAATAATTTTAAAATCTTAGCTCAAACGGCTGCAAAACCTGTTTGCCCAGCACGGGGATATTGAGTTCTATAAGATAAAGCCATAAACATGTTTGTCTGAGTCTTCTATCAAAAGTTACAGCGATTTATATGAAGTTGTTCAAAAACGCTTTATTTCGCCAAGACAGTGCGTTTCTCACTGTTACATGCATTTGAATGGGAAACTCGCCTGAAACAAAGTATAGGTTTTCATTATGTGAATAATTTTAAAATCTTAGCTCAAACGGCTGCAAAACCTGTTTACCCAGCACGGGGATATTGAGTTCTATAAGATAAAGCCATAAACATGTTTGTCTGAGTCTTCTATCAAAAGTTACAGCGATTTATATGAAGTTGTTCAAAAACGCTTTATTTCGCCAAGACAATGCGTTTCTCACTGTTACATGCATTTGAATGGGAAACTCGCCTGAAACAAAGTATAGGTTTTCATTATGTGAATAATTTTAAAATCTTAGCTCAAACGGCTGCAAAACCTGTTTGCCCAGCACGGGGATATTGAGTTCTATAAGATAAAGCCATAAACATGTTTGTCTGAGTCTTCTATCAAAAGTTACAGCGATTTATATGAAGTTGTTCAAAAACGCTTTATTTCGCCAAGACAATGCGTTTCTCACTGTTACATGCATTTGAATGGGAAACTCGCCTGAAACAAAGTATAGGTTTTCATTATGTGAATAATTTTAAAATCTTAGCTCAAACGGCTGCAAAACCTGTTTGCCCAGCACGGGGATATTGAGTTCTATAAGATAAAGCCATAAACATGTTTGTCTGAGTCTTCTATCAAAAGTTACAGCGATTTATATGAAGTTGTTCAAAAACGCTTTATTTCGCCAAGACAATGCGTTTCTCACTGTTACATGCATTTGAATGGGAAACTCGCCTGAAACAAAGTATAGGTTTTCATTATGTGAATAATTTTAAAATCTTAGCTCAAACGGCTGCAAAACCTGTTTGCCCAGCACGGGGATATTGAGTTCTATAAGATAAAGCCATATGTTTGTCTGAGTCTTCTATCAAAAGTTACAGCGATTTATATGAAGTGGTTGAAAAACGCTTTATTTCGCCAAGACAGTGTGTTTCTCACTGTTACATGCATTTGAATGGGAAACTCGCCTGAAACAAAGTATAGGTTTTCATTATGTGAATAATTTTAAAATCTTAGCTCAAACGGCTGCAAAACCTGTTTACCCAGCACGGGGATATTGAGTTCTATAAGATAAAGCCATAAACATGTTTGTCTGAGTCTTCTATCAAAAGTTACAGCGATTTATATGAAGTTGTTCAAAAACGCTTTATTTCGCCAAGACAATGCGTTTCTCACTGTTACATGCATTTGAATGGGAAACTCGCCTGAAACAAAGTATAGGTTTTCATTATGTGAATAATTTTAAAATCTTAGCTCAAACGGCTGCAAAACCTGTTTGCCCAGCACGGGGATATTGAGTTCTATAAGATAAAGCCATATGTTTGTCTGAGTCTTCTATCAAAAGTTACAGCGATTTATATGAAGTTGTTCAAAAACGCTTTATTTCGCCAAGACAATGCGTTTCTCACTGTTACATGCATTTGAATGGGAAACTCGCCTGAAACAAAGTATAGGTTTTCATTATGTGAATAATTTTAAAATCTTAGCTCAAACGGCTGCAAAACCTGTTTGCCCAGCACGGGGATATTGAGTTCTATAAGATAAAGCCATAAACATGTTTGTCTGAGTCTTCTATCAAAAGTTACAGCGATTTATATGAAGTGGTTGAAAAACGCTTTATTTCGCCAAGACAGTGTGTTTCTCACTGTTACATGCATTTGAATGGGAAACTCGCCTGAAACAAAGTATAGGTTTTCATTATGTGAATAATTTTAAAATCTTAGCTCAAACGGCTGCAAAACCTGTTTGCCCAGCACGGGGATATTGAGTTCTATAAGATAAAGCCATAAACATGTTTGTCTGAGTCTTCTATCAAAAGTTACAGCGATTTATATGAAGTGGTTGAAAAACGCTTTATTTCGCCAAGACAGTGTGTTTCTCACTGTTACATGCATTTGAATGGGAAACTCGCCTGAAACAAAGTATAGATTTTCATTATGTGAATAATTTTAAAATCTTAGCTCAAACGGCTGCAAAACCTGTTTGCCCAGCACGGGGATATTGAGTTCTATAAGATAAAGCCATAAACATGTTTGTCTGAGTCTTCTATCAAAAGTTACAGCGATTTATATGAAGTTGTTCAAAAACGCTTTATTTCGCCAAGACAATGCGTTTCTCACTGTTACATGCATTTGAATGGGAAACTCGCCTGAAACAAAGTATAGGTTTTCATTATGTGAATAATTTTAAAATCTTAGCTCAAACGGCTGCAAAACCTGTTTGCCCAGCACGGGGATATTGAGTTCTATAAGATAAAGCCATATGTTTGTCTGAGTCTTCTATCAAAAGTTACAGCGATTTATATGAAGTTGTTCAAAAAAACTTTATTTCGCCAAGACAATGCGTTTCTCACTGTTACATGCATTTGAATGGGAAACTCGCCTGAAACAAAGTATAGGTTTTCATTATGTGAATAATTTTAAAATCTTAGCTCAAACGGCTGCAAAACCTGTTTGCCCAGCACGGGGATATTGAGTTCTATAAGATAAAGCCATAAACATGTTTGTCTGAGTCTTCTATCAAAAGTTACAGCGATTTATATGAAGTTGTTCAAAAACGCTTTATTTCGCCAAGACAATGCGTTTCTCACTGTTACATGCATTTGAATGGGAAACTCGCCTGAAACAAAGTATAGGTTTTCATTATGTGAATAATTTTAAAATCTTAGCTCAAACGGCTGCAAAACCTGTTTGCCCAGCACGGGGATATTGAGTTCTATAAGATAAAGCCATATGTTTGTCTGAGTCTTCTATCAAAAGTTACAGCGATTTATATGAAGTTGTTCAAAAAAACTTTATTTCGCCAAGACAATGCGTTTCTCACTGTTACATGCATTTGAATGGGAAACTCGCCTGAAACAAAGTATAGGTTTTCATTATGTGAATAATTTTAAAATCTTAGCTCAAACGGCTGCAAAACCTGTTTGCCCAGCACGGGGATATTGAGTTCTATAAGATAAAGCCATAAACATGTTTGTCTGAGTCTTCTATCAAAAGTTACAGCGATTTATATGAAGTTGTTCAAAAACGCTTTATTTCGCCAAGACAATGCGTTTCTCACTGTTACATGCATTTGAATGGGAAACTCGCCTGAAACAAAGTATAGGTTTTCATTATGTGAATAATTTTAAAATCTTAGCTCAAACGGCTGCAAAACCTGTTTGCCCAGCACGGGGATATTGAGTTCTATAAGATAAAGCCATAAACATGTTTGTCTGAGTCTTCTATCAAAAGTTACAGCGATTTATATGAAGTTGTTCAAAAACGCTTTATTTCGCCAAGACAATGCGTTTCTCACTGTTACATGCATTTGAATGGGAAACTCGCCTGAAACAAAGTATAGGTTTTCATTATGTGAATAATTTTAAAATCTTAGCTCAAACGGCTGCAAAACCTGTTTGCCCAGCACGGGGATATTGAGTTCTATAAGATAAAGCCATAAACATGTTTGTCTGAGTCTTCTATCAAAAGTTACAGCGATTTATATGAAGTTGTTCAAAAACGCTTTATTTCGCCAAGACAATGCGTTTCTCACTGTTACATGCATTTGAATGGGAAACTCGCCTGAAACAAAGTATAGGTTTTCATTATGTGAATAATTTTAAAATCTTAGCTCAAACGGCTGCAAAACCTGTTTGCCCAGCACGGGGATATTGAGTTCTATAAGATAAAGCCATAAACATGTTTGTCTGAGTCTTCTATCAAAAGTTACAGCGATTTATATGAAGTTGTTCAAAAACGCTTTATTTCGCCAAGACAATGCGTTTCTCACTGTTACATGCATTTGAATGGGAAACTCGCCTGAAACAAAGTATAGGTTTTCATTATGTGAATAATTTTAAAATCTTAGCTCAAACGGCTGCAAAACCTGTTTGCCCAGCACGGGGATATTGAGTTCTATAAGATAAAGCCATAAACATGTTTGTCTGAGTCTTCTATCAAAAGTTACAGCGATTTATATGAAGTTGTTCAAAAACGCTTTATTTCGCCAAGACAATGCGTTTCTCACTGTTACATGCATTTGAATGGGAAACTCGCCTGAAACAAAGTATAGGTTTTCATTATGTGAATAATTTTAAAATCTTAGCTCAAACGGCTGCAAAACCTGTTTGCCCAGCACGGGGATATTGAGTTCTATAAGATAAAGCCATATGTTTGTCTGAGTCTTCTATCAAAAGTTACAGCGATTTATATGAAGTTGTTCAAAAACGCTTTATTTCGCCAAGACAATGCGTTTCTCACTGTTACATGCATTTGAATGGGAAACTCGCCTGAAACAAAGTATAGGTTTTCATTATGTGAATAATTTTAAAATCTTAGCTCAAACGGCTGCAAAACCTGTTTGCCCAGCACGGGGATATTGAGTTCTATAAGATAAAGCCATAAACATGTTTGTCTGAGTCTTCTATCAAAAGTTACAGCGATTTATATGAAGTGGTTGAAAAACGCTTTATTTCGCCAAGACAGTGTGTTTCTCACTGTTACATGCATTTGAATGGGAAACTCGCCTGAGACAAAGTATAGGTTTTCATTATGTGAATAATTTTAAAATCTTAGCTCAAACGGCTGCAAAACCTGTTTGCCCAGCACGGGGATATTGAGTTCTATAAGATAAAGCCATATGTTTGTCTGAGTCTTCTATCAAAAGTTACAGCGATTTATATGAAGTTGTTCAAAAACGCTTTATTTCGCCAAGACAATGCGTTTCTCACTGTTACATGCATTTGAATGGGAAACTCGCCTGAAACAAAGTATAGGTTTTCATTATGTGAATAATTTTAAAATCTTAGCTCAAACGGCTGCAAAACCTGTTTGCCCAGCACGGGGATATTGAGTTCTATAAGATAAAGCCATAAACATGTTTGTCTGAGTCTTCTATCAAAAGTTACAGCGATTTATATGAAGTTGTTCAAAAACGCTTTATTTCGCCAAGACAATGCGTTTCTCACTGTTACATGCATTTGAATGGGAAACTCGCCTGAAACAAAGTATAGGTTTTCATTATGTGAATAATTTTAAAATCTTAGCTCAAACGGCTGCAAAACCTGTTTGCCCAGCACGGGGATATTGAGTTCTATAAGATAAAGCCATATGTTTGTCTGAGTCTTCTATCAAAAGTTACAGCGATTTATATGAAGTGGTTGAAAAACGCTTTATTTCGCCAAGACAGTGTGTTTCTCACTGTTACATGCATTTGAATGGGAAACTCGCCTGAGACAAAGTATAGGTTTTCATTATGTGAATAATTTTAAAATCTTAGCTCAAACGGCTGCAAAACCTGTTTGCCCAGCACGGGGATATTGAGTTCTATAAGATAAAGCCATATGTTTGTCTGAGTCTTCTATCAAAAGTTACAGCGATTTATATGAAGTTGTTCAAAAACGCTTTATTTCGCCAAGACAATGCGTTTCTCACTGTTACATGCATTTGAATGGGAAACTCGCCTGAAACAAAGTATAGGTTTTCATTATGTGAATAATTTTAAAATCTTAGCTCAAACGGCTGCAAAACCTGTTTGCCCAGCACGGGGATATTGAGTTCTATAAGATAAAGCCATAAACATGTTTGTCTGAGTCTTCTATCAAAAGTTACAGCGATTTATATGAAGTTGTTCAAAAACGCTTTATTTCGCCAAGACAATGCGTTTCTCACTGTTACATGCATTTGAATGGGAAACTCGCCTGAAACAAAGTATAGGTTTTCATTATGTGAATAATTTTAAAATCTTAGCTCAAACGGCTGCAAAACCTGTTTGCCCAGCACGGGGATATTGAGTTCTATAAGATAAAGCCATATGTTTGTCTGAGTCTTCTATCAAAAGTTACAGCGATTTATATGAAGTGGTTGAAAAACGCTTTATTTCGCCAAGACAGTGTGTTTCTCACTGTTACATGCATTTGAATGGGAAACTCGCCTGAAACAAAGTATAGGTTTTCATTATGTGAATAATTTTAAAATCTTAGCTCAAACGGCTGCAAAACCTGTTTGCCCAGCACGGGGATATTGAGTTCTATAAGATAAAGCCATATGTTTGTCTGAGTCTTCTATCAAAAGTTACAGCGATTTATATGAAGTTGTTCAAAAACGCTTTATTTCGCCAAGACAATGCGTTTCTCACTGTTACATGCATTTGAATGGGAAACTCGCCTGAGACAAAGTATAGGTTTTCATTATGTGAATAATTTTAAAATCTTAGCTCAAACGGCTGCAAAACCTGTTTGCCCAGCACGGGGATATTGAGTTCTATAAGATAAAGCCATATGTTTGTCTGAGTCTTCTATCAAAAGTTACAGCGATTTATATGAAGTTGTTCAAAAACGCTTTATTTCGCCAAGACAATGCGTTTCTCACTGTTACATGCATTTGAATGGGAAACTCGCCTGAAACAAAGTATAGGTTTTCATTATGTGAATAATTTTAAAATCTTAGCTCAAACGGCTGCAAAACCTGTTTGCCCAGCACGGGGATATTGAGTTCTATAAGATAAAGCCATAAACATGTTTGTCTGAGTCTTCTATCAAAAGTTACAGCGATTTATATGAAGTTGTTCAAAAACGCTTTATTTCGCCAAGACAATGCGTTTCTCACTGTTACATGCATTTGAATGGGAAACTCGCCTGAAACAAAGTATAGGTTTTCATTATGTGAATAATTTTAAAATCTTAGCTCAAACGGCTGCAAAACCTGTTTGCCCAGCACGGGGATATTGAGTTCTATAAGATAAAGCCATATGTTTGTCTGAGTCTTCTATCAAAAGTTACAGCGATTTATATGAAGTGGTTGAAAAACGCTTTATTTCGCCAAGACAGTGTGTTTCTCACTGTTACATGCATTTGAATGGGAAACTCGCCTGAGACAAAGTATAGGTTTTCATTATGTGAATAATTTTAAAATCTTAGCTCAAACGGCTGCAAAACCTGTTTGCCCAGCACGGGGATATTGAGTTCTATAAGATAAAGCCATATGTTTGTCTGAGTCTTCTATCAAAAGTTACAGCGATTTATATGAAGTTGTTCAAAAACGCTTTATTTCGCCAAGACAATGCGTTTCTCACTGTTACATGCATTTGAATGGGAAACTCGCCTGAAACAAAGTATAGGTTTTCATTATGTGAATAATTTTAAAATCTTAGCTCAAACGGCTGCAAAACCTGTTTGCCCAGCACGGGGATATTGAGTTCTATAAGATAAAGCCATAAACATGTTTGTCTGAGTCTTCTATCAAAGGTTACAGCGATTTATATGAAGTTGTTCAAAAACGCTTTATTTCGCCAAGACAATGCGTTTCTCACTGTTACATGCATTTGAATGGGAAACTCGCCTGAAACAAAGTATAGGTTTTCATTATGTGAATAATTTTAAAATCTTAGCTCAAACGGCTGCAAAACCTGTTTGCCCAGCACGGGGATATTGAGTTCTATAAGATAAAGCCATAAACATGTTTGTCTGAGTCTTCTATCAAAAGTTACAGCGATTTATATGAAGTGGTTGAAAAACGCTTTATTTCGCCAAGACAGTGTGTTTCTCACTGTTACATGCATTTGAATGGGAAACTCGCCTGAAACAAAGTATAGGTTTTCATTATGTGAATAATTTTAAAATCTTAGCTCAAACGGCTGCAAAACCTGTTTGCCCAGCACGGGGATATTGAGTTCTATAAGATAAAGCCATAAACATGTTTGTCTGAGTCTTCTATCAAAAGTTACAGCGATTTATATGAAGTGGTTGAAAAACGCTTTATTTCGCCAAGACAGTGTGTTTCTCACTGTTACATGCATTTGAATGGGAAACTCGCCTGAAACAAAGTATAGATTTTCATTATGTGAATAATTTTAAAATCTTAGCTCAAACGGCTGCAAAACCTGTTTGCCCAGCACGGGGATATTGAGTTCTATAAGATAAAGCCATAAACATGTTTGTCTGAGTCTTCTATCAAAAGTTACAGCGATTTATATGAAGTTGTTCAAAAACGCTTTATTTCGCCAAGACAATGCGTTTCTCACTGTTACATGCATTTGAATGGGAAACTCGCCTGAAACAAAGTATAGGTTTTCATTATGTGAATAATTTTAAAATCTTAGCTCAAACGGCTGCAAAACCTGTTTGCCCAGCACGGGGATATTGAGTTCTATAAGATAAAGCCATATGTTTGTCTGAGTCTTCTATCAAAAGTTACAGCGATTTATATGAAGTTGTTCAAAAACGCTTTATTTCGCCAAGACAATGCGTTTCTCACTGTTACATGCATTTGAATGGGAAACTCGCCTGAAACAAAGTATAGGTTTTCATTATGTGAATAATTTTAAAATCTTAGCTCAAACGGCTGCAAAACCTGTTTGCCCAGCACGGGGATATTGAGTTCTATAAGATAAAGCCATAAACATGTTTGTCTGAGTCTTCTATCAAAAGTTACAGCGATTTATATGAAGTTGTTCAAAAACGCTTTATTTCGCCAAGACAATGCGTTTCTCACTGTTACATGCATTTGAATGGGAAACTCGCCTGAAACAAAGTATAGGTTTTCATTATGTGAATAATTTTAAAATCTTAGCTCAAACGGCTGCAAAACCTGTTTGCCCAGCACGGGGATATTGAGTTCTATAAGATAAAGCCATATGTTTGTCTGAGTCTTCTATCAAAAGTTACAGCGATTTATATGAAGTGGTTGAAAAACGCTTTATTTCGCCAAGACAGTGTGTTTCTCACTGTTACATGCATTTGAATGGGAAACTCGCCTGAAACAAAGTATAGGTTTTCATTATGTGAATAATTTTAAAATCTTAGCTCAAACGGCTGCAAAACCTGTTTGCCCAGCACGGGGATATTGAGTTCTATAAGATAAAGCCATATGTTTGTCTGAGTCTTCTATCAAAAGTTACAGCGATTTATATGAAGTTGTTCAAAAACGCTTTATTTCGCCAAGACAATGCGTTTCTCACTGTTACATGCATTTGAATGGGAAACTCGCCTGAAACAAAGTATAGGTTTTCATTATGTGAATAATTTTAAAATCTTAGCTCAAACGGCTGCAAAACCTGTTTGCCCAGCACGGGGATATTGAGTTCTATAAGATAAAGCCATAAACATGTTTGTCTGAGTCTTCTATCAAAGGTTACAGCGATTTATATGAAGTTGTTCAAAAACGCTTTATTTCGCCAAGACAATGCGTTTCTCACTGTTACATGCATTTGAATGGGAAACTCGCCTGAAACAAAGTATAGGTTTTCATTATGTGAATAATTTTAAAATCTTAGCTCAAACGGCTGCAAAACCTGTTTGCCCAGCACGGGGATATTGAGTTCTATAAGATAAAGCCATAAACATGTTTGTCTGAGTCTTCTATCAAAAGTTACAGCGATTTATATGAAGTGGTTGAAAAACGCTTTATTTCGCCAAGACAGTGTGTTTCTCACTGTTACATGCATTTGAATGGGAAACTCGCCTGAAACAAAGTATAGGTTTTCATTATGTGAATAATTTTAAAATCTTAGCTCAAACGGCTGCAAAACCTGTTTGCCCAGCACGGGGATATTGAGTTCTATAAGATAAAGCCATAAACATGTTTGTCTGAGTCTTCTATCAAAAGTTACAGCGATTTATATGAAGTGGTTGAAAAACGCTTTATTTCGCCAAGACAGTGTGTTTCTCACTGTTACATGCATTTGAATGGGAAACTCGCCTGAAACAAAGTATAGATTTTCATTATGTGAATAATTTTAAAATCTTAGCTCAAACGGCTGCAAAACCTGTTTGCCCAGCACGGGGATATTGAGTTCTATAAGATAAAGCCATAAACATGTTTGTCTGAGTCTTCTATCAAAAGTTACAGCGATTTATATGAAGTTGTTCAAAAACGCTTTATTTCGCCAAGACAATGCGTTTCTCACTGTTACATGCATTTGAATGGGAAACTCGCCTGAAACAAAGTATAGGTTTTCATTATGTGAATAATTTTAAAATCTTAGCTCAAACGGCTGCAAAACCTGTTTGCCCAGCACGGGGATATTGAGTTCTATAAGATAAAGCCATATGTTTGTCTGAGTCTTCTATCAAAAGTTACAGCGATTTATATGAAGTTGTTCAAAAACGCTTTATTTCGCCAAGACAATGCGTTTCTCACTGTTACATGCATTTGAATGGGAAACTCGCCTGAAACAAAGTATAGGTTTTCATTATGTGAATAATTTTAAAATCTTAGCTCAAACGGCTGCAAAACCTGTTTGCCCAGCACGGGGATATTGAGTTCTATAAGATAAAGCCATAAACATGTTTGTCTGAGTCTTCTATCAAAAGTTACAGCGATTTATATGAAGTTGTTCAAAAACGCTTTATTTCGCCAAGACAATGCGTTTCTCACTGTTACATGCATTTGAATGGGAAACTCGCCTGAAACAAAGTATAGGTTTTCATTATGTGAATAATTTTAAAATCTTAGCTCAAACGGCTGCAAAACCTGTTTGCCCAGCACGGGGATATTGAGTTCTATAAGATAAAGCCATATGTTTGTCTGAGTCTTCTATCAAAAGTTACAGCGATTTATATGAAGTGGTTGAAAAACGCTTTATTTCGCCAAGACAGTGTGTTTCTCACTGTTACATGCATTTGAATGGGAAACTCGCCTGAAACAAAGTATAGGTTTTCATTATGTGAATAATTTTAAAATCTTAGCTCAAACGGCTGCAAAACCTGTTTACCCAGCACGGGGATATTGAGTTCTATAAGATAAAGCCATAAACATGTTTGTCTGAGTCTTCTATCAAAAGTTACAGCGATTTATATGAAGTTGTTCAAAAACGCTTTATTTCGCCAAGACAATGCGTTTCTCACTGTTACATGCATTTGAATGGGAAACTCGCCTGAAACAAAGTATAGGTTTTCATTATGTGAATAATTTTAAAATCTTAGCTCAAACGGCTGCAAAACCTGTTTGCCCAGCACGGGGATATTGAGTTCTATAAGATAAAGCCATATGTTTGTCTGAGTCTTCTATCAAAAGTTACAGCGATTTATATGAAGTTGTTCAAAAACGCTTTATTTCGCCAAGACAATGCGTTTCTCACTGTTACATGCATTTGAATGGGAAACTCGCCTGAAACAAAGTATAGGTTTTCATTATGTGAATAATTTTAAAATCTTAGCTCAAACGGCTGCAAAACCTGTTTGCCCAGCACGGGGATATTGAGTTCTATAAGATAAAGCCATAAACATGTTTGTCTGAGTCTTCTATCAAAAGTTACAGCGATTTATATGAAGTGGTTGAAAAACGCTTTATTTCGCCAAGACAGTGTGTTTCTCACTGTTACATGCATTTGAATGGGAAACTCGCCTGAAACAAAGTATAGGTTTTCATTATGTGAATAATTTTAAAATCTTAGCTCAAACGGCTGCAAAACCTGTTTGCCCAGCACGGGGATATTGAGTTCTATAAGATAAAGCCATATGTTTGTCTGAGTCTTCTATCAAAAGTTACAGCGATTTATATGAAGTTGTTCAAAAACGCTTTATTTCGCCAAGACAATGCGTTTCTCACTGTTACATGCATTTGAATGGGAAACTCGCCTGAGACAAAGTATAGGTTTTCATTATGTGAATAATTTTAAAATCTTAGCTCAAACGGCTGCAAAACCTGTTTGCCCAGCACGGGGATATTGAGTTCTATAAGATAAAGCCATATGTTTGTCTGAGTCTTCTATCAAAAGTTACAGCGATTTATATGAAGTTGTTCAAAAACGCTTTATTTCGCCAAGACAATGCGTTTCTCACTGTTACATGCATTTGAATGGGAAACTCGCCTGAAACAAAGTATAGGTTTTCATTATGTGAATAATTTTAAAATCTTAGCTCAAACGGCTGCAAAACCTGTTTGCCCAGCACGGGGATATTGAGTTCTATAAGATAAAGCCATAAACATGTTTGTCTGAGTCTTCTATCAAAAGTTACAGCGATTTATATGAAGTTGTTCAAAAACGCTTTATTTCGCCAAGACAATGCGTTTCTCACTGTTACATGCATTTGAATGGGAAACTCGCCTGAAACAAAGTATAGGTTTTCATTATGTGAATAATTTTAAAATCTTAGCTCAAACGGCTGCAAAACCTGTTTGCCCAGCACGGGGATATTGAGTTCTATAAGATAAAGCCATATGTTTGTCTGAGTCTTCTATCAAAAGTTACAGCGATTTATATGAAGTGGTTGAAAAACGCTTTATTTCGCCAAGACAGTGTGTTTCTCACTGTTACATGCATTTGAATGGGAAACTCGCCTGAGACAAAGTATAGGTTTTCATTATGTGAATAATTTTAAAATCTTAGCTCAAACGGCTGCAAAACCTGTTTGCCCAGCACGGGGATATTGAGTTCTATAAGATAAAGCCATATGTTTGTCTGAGTCTTCTATCAAAAGTTACAGCGATTTATATGAAGTTGTTCAAAAACGCTTTATTTCGCCAAGACAATGCGTTTCTCACTGTTACATGCATTTGAATGGGAAACTCGCCTGAAACAAAGTATAGGTTTTCATTATGTGAATAATTTTAAAATCTTAGCTCAAACGGCTGCAAAACCTGTTTGCCCAGCACGGGGATATTGAGTTCTATAAGATAAAGCCATAAACATGTTTGTCTGAGTCTTCTATCAAAGGTTACAGCGATTTATATGAAGTTGTTCAAAAACGCTTTATTTCGCCAAGACAATGCGTTTCTCACTGTTACATGCATTTGAATGGGAAACTCGCCTGAAACAAAGTATAGGTTTTCATTATGTGAATAATTTTAAAATCTTAGCTCAAACGGCTGCAAAACCTGTTTGCCCAGCACGGGGATATTGAGTTCTATAAGATAAAGCCATAAACATGTTTGTCTGAGTCTTCTATCAAAAGTTACAGCGATTTATATGAAGTGGTTGAAAAACGCTTTATTTCGCCAAGACAGTGTGTTTCTCACTGTTACATGCATTTGAATGGGAAACTCGCCTGAAACAAAGTATAGGTTTTCATTATGTGAATAATTTTAAAATCTTAGCTCAAACGGCTGCAAAACCTGTTTGCCCAGCACGGGGATATTGAGTTCTATAAGATAAAGCCATAAACATGTTTGTCTGAGTCTTCTATCAAAAGTTACAGCGATTTATATGAAGTGGTTGAAAAACGCTTTATTTCGCCAAGACAGTGTGTTTCTCACTGTTACATGCATTTGAATGGGAAACTCGCCTGAAACAAAGTATAGATTTTCATTATGTGAATAATTTTAAAATCTTAGCTCAAACGGCTGCAAAACCTGTTTGCCCAGCACGGGGATATTGAGTTCTATAAGATAAAGCCATAAACATGTTTGTCTGAGTCTTCTATCAAAAGTTACAGCGATTTATATGAAGTTGTTCAAAAACGCTTTATTTCGCCAAGACAATGCGTTTCTCACTGTTACATGCATTTGAATGGGAAACTCGCCTGAAACAAAGTATAGGTTTTCATTATGTGAATAATTTTAAAATCTTAGCTCAAACGGCTGCAAAACCTGTTTGCCCAGCACGGGGATATTGAGTTCTATAAGATAAAGCCATATGTTTGTCTGAGTCTTCTATCAAAAGTTACAGCGATTTATATGAAGTTGTTCAAAAACGCTTTATTTCGCCAAGACAATGCGTTTCTCACTGTTACATGCATTTGAATGGGAAACTCGCCTGAAACAAAGTATAGGTTTTCATTATGTGAATAATTTTAAAATCTTAGCTCAAACGGCTGCAAAACCTGTTTGCCCAGCACGGGGATATTGAGTTCTATAAGATAAAGCCATAAACATGTTTGTCTGAGTCTTCTATCAAAAGTTACAGCGATTTATATGAAGTTGTTCAAAAACGCTTTATTTCGCCAAGACAATGCGTTTCTCACTGTTACATGCATTTGAATGGGAAACTCGCCTGAAACAAAGTATAGGTTTTCATTATGTGAATAATTTTAAAATCTTAGCTCAAACGGCTGCAAAACCTGTTTGCCCAGCACGGGGATATTGAGTTCTATAAGATAAAGCCATATGTTTGTCTGAGTCTTCTATCAAAAGTTACAGCGATTTATATGAAGTGGTTGAAAAACGCTTTATTTCGCCAAGACAGTGTGTTTCTCACTGTTACATGCATTTGAATGGGAAACTCGCCTGAAACAAAGTATAGGTTTTCATTATGTGAATAATTTTAAAATCTTAGCTCAAACGGCTGCAAAACCTGTTTACCCAGCACGGGGATATTGAGTTCTATAAGATAAAGCCATAAACATGTTTGTCTGAGTCTTCTATCAAAAGTTACAGCGATTTATATGAAGTTGTTCAAAAACGCTTTATTTCGCCAAGACAATGCGTTTCTCACTGTTACATGCATTTGAATGGGAAACTCGCCTGAAACAAAGTATAGGTTTTCATTATGTGAATAATTTTAAAATCTTAGCTCAAACGGCTGCAAAACCTGTTTGCCCAGCACGGGGATATTGAGTTCTATAAGATAAAGCCATATGTTTGTCTGAGTCTTCTATCAAAAGTTACAGCGATTTATATGAAGTTGTTCAAAAACGCTTTATTTCGCCAAGACAATGCGTTTCTCACTGTTACATGCATTTGAATGGGAAACTCGCCTGAAACAAAGTATAGGTTTTCATTATGTGAATAATTTTAAAATCTTAGCTCAAACGGCTGCAAAACCTGTTTGCCCAGCACGGGGATATTGAGTTCTATAAGATAAAGCCATAAACATGTTTGTCTGAGTCTTCTATCAAAAGTTACAGCGATTTATATGAAGTGGTTGAAAAACGCTTTATTTCGCCAAGACAGTGTGTTTCTCACTGTTACATGCATTTGAATGGGAAACTCGCCTGAAACAAAGTATAGGTTTTCATTATGTGAATAATTTTAAAATCTTAGCTCAAACGGCTGCAAAACCTGTTTGCCCAGCACGGGGATATTGAGTTCTATAAGATAAAGCCATAAACATGTTTGTCTGAGTCTTCTATCAAAAGTTACAGCGATTTATATGAAGTGGTTGAAAAACGCTTTATTTCGCCAAGACAGTGTGTTTCTCACTGTTACATGCATTTGAATGGGAAACTCGCCTGAAACAAAGTATAGATTTTCATTATGTGAATAATTTTAAAATCTTAGCTCAAACGGCTGCAAAACCTGTTTGCCCAGCACGGGGATATTGAGTTCTATAAGATAAAGCCATAAACATGTTTGTCTGAGTCTTCTATCAAAAGTTACAGCGATTTATATGAAGTTGTTCAAAAACGCTTTATTTCGCCAAGACAATGCGTTTCTCACTGTTACATGCATTTGAATGGGAAACTCGCCTGAAACAAAGTATAGGTTTTCATTATGTGAATAATTTTAAAATCTTAGCTCAAACGGCTGCAAAACCTGTTTGCCCAGCACGGGGATATTGAGTTCTATAAGATAAAGCCATAAACATGTTTGTCTGAGTCTTCTATCAAAAGTTACAGCGATTTATATGAAGTTGTTCAAAAACGCTTTATTTCGCCAAGACAATGCGTTTCTCACTGTTACATGCATTTGAATGGGAAACTCGCCTGAAACAAAGTATAGGTTTTCATTATGTGAATAATTTTAAAATCTTAGCTCAAACGGCTGCAAAACCTGTTTGCCCAGCACGGGGATATTGAGTTCTATAAGATAAAGCCATAAACATGTTTGTCTGAGTCTTCTATCAAAAGTTACAGCGATTTATATGAAGTGGTTGAAAAACGCTTTATTTCGCCAAGACAGTGTGTTTCTCACTGTTACATGCATTTGAATGGGAAACTCGCCTGAAACAAAGTATAGGTTTTCATTATGTGAATAATTTTAAAATCTTAGCTCAAACGGCTGCAAAACCTGTTTGCCCAGCACGGGGATATTGAGTTCTATAAGATAAAGCCATATGTTTGTCTGAGTCTTCTATCAAAAGTTACAGCGATTTATATGAAGTTGTTCAAAAACGCTTTATTTCGCCAAGACAATGCGTTTCTCACTGTTACATGCATTTGAATGGGAAACTCGCCTGAAACAAAGTATAGGTTTTCATTATGTGAATAATTTTAAAATCTTAGCTCAAACGGCTGCAAAACCTGTTTGCCCAGCACGGGGATATTGAGTTCTATAAGATAAAGCCATAAACATGTTTGTCTGAGTCTTCTATCAAAAGTTACAGCGATTTATATGAAGTGGTTGAAAAACGCTTTATTTCGCCAAGACAGTGTGTTTCTCACTGTTACATGCATTTGAATGGGAAACTCGCCTGAAACAAAGTATAGATTTTCATTATGTGAATAATTTTAAAATCTTAGCTCAAACGGCTGCAAAACCTGTTTGCCCAGCACGGGGATATTGAGTTCTATAAGATAAAGCCATAAACATGTTTGTCTGAGTCTTCTATCAAAAGTTACAGCGATTTATATGAAGTTGTTCAAAAACGCTTTATTTCGCCAAGACAATGCGTTTCTCACTGTTACATGCATTTGAATGGGAAACTCGCCTGAAACAAAGTATAGGTTTTCATTATGTGAATAATTTTAAAATCTTAGCTCAAACGGCTGCAAAACCTGTTTGCCCAGCACGGGGATATTGAGTTCTATAAGATAAAGCCATATGTTTGTCTGAGTCTTCTATCAAAAGTTACAGCGATTTATATGAAGTTGTTCAAAAAAACTTTATTTCGCCAAGACAATGCGTTTCTCACTGTTACATGCATTTGAATGGGAAACTCGCCTGAAACAAAGTATAGGTTTTCATTATGTGAATAATTTTAAAATCTTAGCTCAAACGGCTGCAAAACCTGTTTGCCCAGCACGGGGATATTGAGTTCTATAAGATAAAGCCATAAACATGTTTGTCTGAGTCTTCTATCAAAAGTTACAGCGATTTATATGAAGTTGTTCAAAAACGCTTTATTTCGCCAAGACAATGCGTTTCTCACTGTTACATGCATTTGAATGGGAAACTCGCCTGAAACAAAGTATAGGTTTTCATTATGTGAATAATTTTAAAATCTTAGCTCAAACGGCTGCAAAACCTGTTTGCCCAGCACGGGGATATTGAGTTCTATAAGATAAAGCCATAAACATGTTTGTCTGAGTCTTCTATCAAAAGTTACAGCGATTTATATGAAGTGGTTGAAAAACGCTTTATTTCGCCAAGACAGTGTGTTTCTCACTGTTACATGCATTTGAATGGGAAACTCGCCTGAAACAAAGTATAGATTTTCATTATGTGAATAATTTTAAAATCTTAGCTCAAACGGCTGCAAAACCTGTTTGCCCAGCACGGGGATATTGAGTTCTATAAGATAAAGCCATAAACATGTTTGTCTGAGTCTTCTATCAAAAGTTACAGCGATTTATATGAAGTTGTTCAAAAACGCTTTATTTCGCCAAGACAATGCGTTTCTCACTGTTACATGCATTTGAATGGGAAACTCGCCTGAAACAAAGTATAGGTTTTCATTATGTGAATAATTTTAAAATCTTAGCTCAAACGGCTGCAAAACCTGTTTGCCCAGCACGGGGATATTGAGTTCTATAAGATAAAGCCATATGTTTGTCTGAGTCTTCTATCAAAAGTTACAGCGATTTATATGAAGTTGTTCAAAAAAACTTTATTTCGCCAAGACAATGCGTTTCTCACTGTTACATGCATTTGAATGGGAAACTCGCCTGAAACAAAGTATAGGTTTTCATTATGTGAATAATTTTAAAATCTTAGCTCAAACGGCTGCAAAACCTGTTTGCCCAGCACGGGGATATTGAGTTCTATAAGATAAAGCCATAAACATGTTTGTCTGAGTCTTCTATCAAAAGTTACAGCGATTTATATGAAGTTGTTCAAAAACGCTTTATTTCGCCAAGACAATGCGTTTCTCACTGTTACATGCATTTGAATGGGAAACTCGCCTGAAACAAAGTATAGGTTTTCATTATGTGAATAATTTTAAAATCTTAGCTCAAACGGCTGCAAAACCTGTTTGCCCAGCACGGGGATATTGAGTTCTATAAGATAAAGCCATATGTTTGTCTGAGTCTTCTATCAAAAGTTACAGCGATTTATATGAAGTTGTTCAAAAACGCTTTATTTCGCCAAGACAATGCGTTTCTCACTGTTACATGCATTTGAATGGGAAACTCGCCTGAAACAAAGTATAGGTTTTCATTATGTGAATAATTTTAAAATCTTAGCTCAAACGGCTGCAAAACCTGTTTGCCCAGCACGGGGATATTGAGTTCTATAAGATAAAGCCATAAACATGTTTGTCTGAGTCTTCTATCAAAAGTTACAGCTATTTATATGAAGTTGTTCAAAAACGCTTTATTTCGCCAAGACAATGCGTTTCTCACTGTTACATGCATTTGAATGGGAAACTCGCCTGAAACAAAGTATAGGTTTTCATTATGTGAATAATTTTAAAATCTTAGCTCAAACGGCTGCAAAACCTGTTTGCCCAGCACGGGGATATTGAGTTCTATAAGATAAAGCCATAAACATGTTTGTCTGAGTCTTCTATCAAAAGTTACAGCGATTTATATGAAGTTGTTCAAAAACGCTTTATTTCGCCAAGACAATGCGTTTCTCACTGTTACATGCATTTGAATGGGAAACTCGCCTGAAACAAAGTATAGGTTTTCATTATGTGAATAATTTTAAAATCTTAGCTCAAACGGCTGCAAAACCTGTTTGCCCAGCACGGGGATATTGAGTTCTATAAGATAAAGCCATAAACATGTTTGTCTGAGTCTTCTATCAAAAGTTACAGCGATTTATATGAAGTGGTTGAAAAACGCTTTATTTCGCCAAGACAGTGTGTTTCTCACTGTTACATGCATTTGAATGGGAAACTCGCCTGAAACAAAGTATAGATTTTCATTATGTGAATAATTTTAAAATCTTAGCTCAAACGGCTGCAAAACCTGTTTGCCCAGCACGGGGATATTGAGTTCTATAAGATAAAGCCATATGTTTGTCTGAGTCTTCTATCAAAAGTTACAGCGATTTATATGAAGTTGTTCAAAAAAACTTTATTTCGCCAAGACAATGCGTTTCTCACTGTTACATGCATTTGAATGGGAAACTCGCCTGAAACAAAGTATAGGTTTTCATTATGTGAATAATTTTAAAATCTTAGCTCAAACGGCTGCAAAACCTGTTTGCCCAGCACGGGGATATTGAGTTCTATAAGATAAAGCCATAAACATGTTTGTCTGAGTCTTCTATCAAAAGTTACAGCGATTTATATGAAGTTGTTCAAAAACGCTTTATTTCGCCAAGACAATGCGTTTCTCACTGTTACATGCATTTGAATGGGAAACTCGCCTGAAACAAAGTATAGGTTTTCATTATGTGAATAATTTTAAAATCTTAGCTCAAACGGCTGCAAAACCTGTTTGCCCAGCACGGGGATATTGAGTTCTATAAGATAAAGCCATATGTTTGTCTGAGTCTTCTATCAAAAGTTACAGCGATTTATATGAAGTGGTTGAAAAACGCTTTATTTCGCCAAGACAGTGTGTTTCTCACTGTTACATGCATTTGAATGGGAAACTCGCCTGAGACAAAGTATAGGTTTTCATTATGTGAATAATTTTAAAATCTTAGCTCAAACGGCTGCAAAACCTGTTTGCCCAGCACGGGGATATTGAGTTCTATAAGATAAAGCCATAAACATGTTTGTCTGAGTCTTCTATCAAAAGTTACAGCGATTTATATGAAGTGGTTGAAAAACGCTTTATTTCGCCAAGACAGTGTGTTTCTCACTGTTACATGCATTTGAATGGGAAACTCGCCTGAGACAAAGTATAGGTTTTCATTATGTGAATAATTTTAAAATCTTAGCTCAAACGGCTGCAAAACCTGTTTGCCCAGCACGGGGATATTGAGTTCTATAAGATAAAGCCATATGTTTGTCTGAGTCTTCTATCAAAAGTTACAGCGATTTATATGAAGTTGTTCAAAAACGCTTTATTTCGCCAAGACAATGCGTTTCTCACTGTTACATGCATTTGAATGGGAAACTCGCCTGAAACAAAGTATAGGTTTTCATTATGTGAATAATTTTAAAATCTTAGCTCAAACGGCTGCAAAACCTGTTTGCCCAGCACGGGGATATTGAGTTCTATAAGATAAAGCCATAAACATGTTTGTCTGAGTCTTCTATCAAAAGTTACAGCGATTTATATGAAGTTGTTCAAAAACGCTTTATTTCGCCAAGACAATGCGTTTCTCACTGTTACATGCATTTGAATGGGAAACTCGCCTGAAACAAAGTATAGGTTTTCATTATGTGAATAATTTTAAAATCTTAGCTCAAACGGCTGCAAAACCTGTTTGCCCAGCACGGGGATATTGAGTTCTATAAGATAAAGCCATAAACATGTTTGTCTGAGTCTTCTATCAAAAGTTACAGCGATTTATATGAAGTTGTTCAAAAACGCTTTATTTCGCCAAGACAATGCGTTTCTCACTGTTACATGCATTTGAATGGGAAACTCGCCTGAAACAAAGTATAGGTTTTCATTATGTGAATAATTTTAAAATCTTAGCTCAAACGGCTGCAAAACCTGTTTGCCCAGCACGGGGATATTGAGTTCTATAAGATAAAGCCATAAACATGTTTGTCTGAGTCTTCTATCAAAAGTTACAGCGATTTATATGAAGTTGTTCAAAAACGCTTTATTTCGCCAAGACAATGCGTTTCTCACTGTTACATGCATTTGAATGGGAAACTCGCCTGAAACAAAGTATAGGTTTTCATTATGTGAATAATTTTAAAATCTTAGCTCAAACGGCTGCAAAACCTGTTTGCCCAGCACGGGGATATTGAGTTCTATAAGATAAAGCCATAAACATGTTTGTCTGAGTCTTCTATCAAAAGTTACAGCGATTTATATGAAGTGGTTGAAAAACGCTTTATTTCGCCAAGACAGTGTGTTTCTCACTGTTACATGCATTTGAATGGGAAACTCGCCTGAAACAAAGTATAGATTTTCATTATGTGAATAATTTTAAAATCTTAGCTCAAACGGCTGCAAAACCTGTTTGCCCAGCACGGGGATATTGAGTTCTATAAGATAAAGCCATATGTTTGTCTGAGTCTTCTATCAAAAGTTACAGCGATTTATATGAAGTTGTTCAAAAAAACTTTATTTCGCCAAGACAATGCGTTTCTCACTGTTACATGCATTTGAATGGGAAACTCGCCTGAAACAAAGTATAGGTTTTCATTATGTGAATAATTTTAAAATCTTAGCTCAAACGGCTGCAAAACCTGTTTGCCCAGCACGGGGATATTGAGTTCTATAAGATAAAGCCATAAACATGTTTGTCTGAGTCTTCTATCAAAAGTTACAGCGATTTATATGAAGTTGTTCAAAAACGCTTTATTTCGCCAAGACAATGCGTTTCTCACTGTTACATGCATTTGAATGGGAAACTCGCCTGAAACAAAGTATAGGTTTTCATTATGTGAATAATTTTAAAATCTTAGCTCAAACGGCTGCAAAACCTGTTTGCCCAGCACGGGGATATTGAGTTCTATAAGATAAAGCCATAAACATGTTTGTCTGAGTCTTCTATCAAAAGTTACAGCGATTTATATGAAGTTGTTCAAAAACGCTTTATTTCGCCAAGACAATGCGTTTCTCACTGTTACATGCATTTGAATGGGAAACTCGCCTGAAACAAAGTATAGGTTTTCATTATGTGAATAATTTTAAAATCTTAGCTCAAACGGCTGCAAAACCTGTTTGCCCAGCACGGGGATATTGAGTTCTATAAGATAAAGCCATAAACATGTTTGTCTGAGTCTTCTATCAAAAGTTACAGCGATTTATATGAAGTTGTTCAAAAACGCTTTATTTCGCCAAGACAATGCGTTTCTCACTGTTACATGCATTTGAATGGGAAACTCGCCTGAAACAAAGTATAGGTTTTCATTATGTGAATAATTTTAAAATCTTAGCTCAAACGGCTGCAAAACCTGTTTGCCCAGCACGGGGATATTGAGTTCTATAAGATAAAGCCATAAACATGTTTGTCTGAGTCTTCTATCAAAAGTTACAGCGATTTATATGAAGTTGTTCAAAAACGCTTTATTTCGCCAAGACAATGCGTTTCTCACTGTTACATGCATTTGAATGGGAAACTCGCCTGAAACAAAGTATAGGTTTTCATTATGTGAATAATTTTAAAATCTTAGCTCAAACGGCTGCAAAACCTGTTTGCCCAGCACGGGGATATTGAGTTCTATAAGATAAAGCCATAAACATGTTTGTCTGAGTCTTCTATCAAAAGTTACAGCTATTTATATGAAGTTGTTCAAAAACGCTTTATTTCGCCAAGACAATGCGTTTCTCACTGTTACATGCATTTGAATGGGAAACTCGCCTGAAACAAAGTATAGGTTTTCATTATGTGAATAATTTTAAAATCTTAGCTCAAACGGCTGCAAAACCTGTTTGCCCAGCACGGGGATATTGAGTTCTATAAGATAAAGCCATAAACATGTTTGTCTGAGTCTTCTATCAAAAGTTACAGCGATTTATATGAAGTTGTTCAAAAACGCTTTATTTCGCCAAGACAATGCGTTTCTCACTGTTACATGCATTTGAATGGGAAACTCGCCTGAAACAAAGTATAGGTTTTCATTATGTGAATAATTTTAAAATCTTAGCTCAAACGGCTGCAAAACCTGTTTGCCCAGCACGGGGATATTGAGTTCTATAAGATAAAGCCATAAACATGTTTGTCTGAGTCTTCTATCAAAAGTTACAGCGATTTATATGAAGTGGTTGAAAAACGCTTTATTTCGCCAAGACAGTGTGTTTCTCACTGTTACATGCATTTGAATGGGAAACTCGCCTGAAACAAAGTATAGATTTTCATTATGTGAATAATTTTAAAATCTTAGCTCAAACGGCTGCAAAACCTGTTTGCCCAGCACGGGGATATTGAGTTCTATAAGATAAAGCCATATGTTTGTCTGAGTCTTCTATCAAAAGTTACAGCGATTTATATGAAGTTGTTCAAAAAAACTTTATTTCGCCAAGACAATGCGTTTCTCACTGTTACATGCATTTGAATGGGAAACTCGCCTGAAACAAAGTATAGGTTTTCATTATGTGAATAATTTTAAAATCTTAGCTCAAACGGCTGCAAAACCTGTTTGCCCAGCACGGGGATATTGAGTTCTATAAGATAAAGCCATAAACATGTTTGTCTGAGTCTTCTATCAAAAGTTACAGCGATTTATATGAAGTTGTTCAAAAACGCTTTATTTCGCCAAGACAATGCGTTTCTCACTGTTACATGCATTTGAATGGGAAACTCGCCTGAAACAAAGTATAGGTTTTCATTATGTGAATAATTTTAAAATCTTAGCTCAAACGGCTGCAAAACCTGTTTGCCCAGCACGGGGATATTGAGTTCTATAAGATAAAGCCATAAACATGTTTGTCTGAGTCTTCTATCAAAAGTTACAGCGATTTATATGAAGTGGTTGAAAAACGCTTTATTTCGCCAAGACAGTGTGTTTCTCACTGTTACATGCATTTGAATGGGAAACTCGCCTGAGACAAAGTATAGGTTTTCATTATGTGAATAATTTTAAAATCTTAGCTCAAACGGCTGCAAAACCTGTTTGCCCAGCACGGGGATATTGAGTTCTATAAGATAAAGCCATATGTTTGTCTGAGTCTTCTATCAAAAGTTACAGCGATTTATATGAAGTTGTTCAAAAACGCTTTATTTCGCCAAGACAATGCGTTTCTCACTGTTACATGCATTTGAATGGGAAACTCGCCTGAAACAAAGTATAGGTTTTCATTATGTGAATAATTTTAAAATCTTAGCTCAAACGGCTGCAAAACCTGTTTGCCCAGCACGGGGATATTGAGTTCTATAAGATAAAGCCATAAACATGTTTGTCTGAGTCTTCTATCAAAAGTTACAGCGATTTATATGAAGTGGTTGAAAAACGCTTTATTTCGCCAAGACAGTGTGTTTCTCACTGTTACATGCATTTGAATGGGAAACTCGCCTGAGACAAAGTATAGGTTTTCATTATGTGAATAATTTTAAAATCTTAGCTCAAACGGCTGCAAAACCTGTTTGCCCAGCACGGGGATATTGAGTTCTATAAGATAAAGCCATATGTTTGTCTGAGTCTTCTATCAAAAGTTACAGCGATTTATATGAAGTTGTTCAAAAACGCTTTATTTCGCCAAGACAATGCGTTTCTCACTGTTACATGCATTTGAATGGGAAACTCGCCTGAAACAAAGTATAGGTTTTCATTATGTGAATAATTTTAAAATCTTAGCTCAAACGGCTGCAAAACCTGTTTGCCCAGCACGGGGATATTGAGTTCTATAAGATAAAGCCATAAACATGTTTGTCTGAGTCTTCTATCAAAAGTTACAGCGATTTATATGAAGTTGTTCAAAAACGCTTTATTTCGCCAAGACAATGCGTTTCTCACTGTTACATGCATTTGAATGGGAAACTCGCCTGAAACAAAGTATAGGTTTTCATTATGTGAATAATTTTAAAATCTTAGCTCAAACGGCTGCAAAACCTGTTTGCCCAGCACGGGGATATTGAGTTCTATAAGATAAAGCCATATGTTTGTCTGAGTCTTCTATCAAAAGTTACAGCGATTTATATGAAGTGGTTGAAAAACGCTTTATTTCGCCAAGACAGTGTGTTTCTCACTGTTACATGCATTTGAATGGGAAACTCGCCTGAGACAAAGTATAGGTTTTCATTATGTGAATAATTTTAAAATCTTAGCTCAAACGGCTGCAAAACCTGTTTGCCCAGCACGGGGATATTGAGTTCTATAAGATAAAGCCATAAACATGTTTGTCTGAGTCTTCTATCAAAAGTTACAGCGATTTATATGAAGTGGTTGAAAAACGCTTTATTTCGCCAAGACAGTGTGTTTCTCACTGTTACATGCATTTGAATGGGAAACTCGCCTGAAACAAAGTATAGGTTTTCATTATGTGAATAATTTTAAAATCTTAGCTCAAACGGCTGCAAAACCTGTTTGCCCAGCACGGGGATATTGAGTTCTATAAGATAAAGCCATAAACATGTTTGTCTGAGTCTTCTATCAAAAGTTACAGCGATTTATATGAAGTTGTTCAAAAACGCTTTATTTCGCCAAGACAATGCGTTTCTCACTGTTACATGCATTTGAATGGGAAACTCGCCTGAAACAAAGTATAGGTTTTCATTATGTGAATAATTTTAAAATCTTAGCTCAAACGGCTGCAAAACCTGTTTGCCCAGCACGGGGATATTGAGTTCTATAAGATAAAGCCATAAACATGTTTGTCTGAGTCTTCTATCAAAAGTTACAGCGATTTATATGAAGTTGTTCAAAAACGCTTTATTTCGCCAAGACAATGCGTTTCTCACTGTTACATGCATTTGAATGGGAAACTCGCCTGAAACAAAGTATAGGTTTTCATTATGTGAATAATTTTAAAATCTTAGCTCAAACGGCTGCAAAACCTGTTTGCCCAGCACGGGGATATTGAGTTCTATAAGATAAAGCCATATGTTTGTCTGAGTCTTCTATCAAAAGTTACAGCGATTTATATGAAGTTGTTCAAAAAAACTTTATTTCGCCAAGACAATGCGTTTCTCACTGTTACATGCATTTGAATGGGAAACTCGCCTGAAACAAAGTATAGGTTTTCATTATGTGAATAATTTTAAAATCTTAGCTCAAACGGCTGCAAAACCTGTTTGCCCAGCACGGGGATATTGAGTTCTATAAGATAAAGCCATAAACATGTTTGTCTGAGTCTTCTATCAAAAGTTACAGCGATTTATATGAAGTTGTTCAAAAACGCTTTATTTCGCCAAGACAATGCGTTTCTCACTGTTACATGCATTTGAATGGGAAACTCGCCTGAAACAAAGTATAGGTTTTCATTATGTGAATAATTTTAAAATCTTAGCTCAAACGGCTGCAAAACCTGTTTGCCCAGCACGGGGATATTGAGTTCTATAAGATAAAGCCATAAACATGTTTGTCTGAGTCTTCTATCAAAAGTTACAGCGATTTATATGAAGTGGTTGAAAAACGCTTTATTTCGCCAAGACAGTGTGTTTCTCACTGTTACATGCATTTGAATGGGAAACTCGCCTGAGACAAAGTATAGGTTTTCATTATGTGAATAATTTTAAAATCTTAGCTCAAACGGCTGCAAAACCTGTTTGCCCAGCACGGGGATATTGAGTTCTATAAGATAAAGCCATATGTTTGTCTGAGTCTTCTATCAAAAGTTACAGCGATTTATATGAAGTTGTTCAAAAACGCTTTATTTCGCCAAGACAATGCGTTTCTCACTGTTACATGCATTTGAATGGGAAACTCGCCTGAAACAAAGTATAGGTTTTCATTATGTGAATAATTTTAAAATCTTAGCTCAAACGGCTGCAAAACCTGTTTGCCCAGCACGGGGATATTGAGTTCTATAAGATAAAGCCATAAACATGTTTGTCTGAGTCTTCTATCAAAAGTTACAGCGATTTATATGAAGTGGTTGAAAAACGCTTTATTTCGCCAAGACAGTGTGTTTCTCACTGTTACATGCATTTGAATGGGAAACTCGCCTGAGACAAAGTATAGGTTTTCATTATGTGAATAATTTTAAAATCTTAGCTCAAACGGCTGCAAAACCTGTTTGCCCAGCACGGGGATATTGAGTTCTATAAGATAAAGCCATATGTTTGTCTGAGTCTTCTATCAAAAGTTACAGCGATTTATATGAAGTTGTTCAAAAACGCTTTATTTCGCCAAGACAATGCGTTTCTCACTGTTACATGCATTTGAATGGGAAACTCGCCTGAAACAAAGTATAGGTTTTCATTATGTGAATAATTTTAAAATCTTAGCTCAAACGGCTGCAAAACCTGTTTGCCCAGCACGGGGATATTGAGTTCTATAAGATAAAGCCATAAACATGTTTGTCTGAGTCTTCTATCAAAAGTTACAGCGATTTATATGAAGTTGTTCAAAAACGCTTTATTTCGCCAAGACAATGCGTTTCTCACTGTTACATGCATTTGAATGGGAAACTCGCCTGAAACAAAGTATAGGTTTTCATTATGTGAATAATTTTAAAATCTTAGCTCAAACGGCTGCAAAACCTGTTTGCCCAGCACGGGGATATTGAGTTCTATAAGATAAAGCCATATGTTTGTCTGAGTCTTCTATCAAAAGTTACAGCGATTTATATGAAGTGGTTGAAAAACGCTTTATTTCGCCAAGACAGTGTGTTTCTCACTGTTACATGCATTTGAATGGGAAACTCGCCTGAGACAAAGTATAGGTTTTCATTATGTGAATAATTTTAAAATCTTAGCTCAAACGGCTGCAAAACCTGTTTGCCCAGCACGGGGATATTGAGTTCTATAAGATAAAGCCATAAACATGTTTGTCTGAGTCTTCTATCAAAAGTTACAGCGATTTATATGAAGTGGTTGAAAAACGCTTTATTTCGCCAAGACAGTGTGTTTCTCACTGTTACATGCATTTGAATGGGAAACTCGCCTGAAACAAAGTATAGGTTTTCATTATGTGAATAATTTTAAAATCTTAGCTCAAACGGCTGCAAAACCTGTTTGCCCAGCACGGGGATATTGAGTTCTATAAGATAAAGCCATAAACATGTTTGTCTGAGTCTTCTATCAAAAGTTACAGCGATTTATATGAAGTTGTTCAAAAACGCTTTATTTCGCCAAGACAATGCGTTTCTCACTGTTACATGCATTTGAATGGGAAACTCGCCTGAAACAAAGTATAGGTTTTCATTATGTGAATAATTTTAAAATCTTAGCTCAAACGGCTGCAAAACCTGTTTGCCCAGCACGGGGATATTGAGTTCTATAAGATAAAGCCATAAACATGTTTGTCTGAGTCTTCTATCAAAAGTTACAGCGATTTATATGAAGTTGTTCAAAAACGCTTTATTTCGCCAAGACAATGCGTTTCTCACTGTTACATGCATTTGAATGGGAAACTCGCCTGAAACAAAGTATAGGTTTTCATTATGTGAATAATTTTAAAATCTTAGCTCAAACGGCTGCAAAACCTGTTTGCCCAGCACGGGGATATTGAGTTCTATAAGATAAAGCCATATGTTTGTCTGAGTCTTCTATCAAAAGTTACAGCGATTTATATGAAGTTGTTCAAAAAAACTTTATTTCGCCAAGACAATGCGTTTCTCACTGTTACATGCATTTGAATGGGAAACTCGCCTGAAACAAAGTATAGGTTTTCATTATGTGAATAATTTTAAAATCTTAGCTCAAACGGCTGCAAAACCTGTTTGCCCAGCACGGGGATATTGAGTTCTATAAGATAAAGCCATAAACATGTTTGTCTGAGTCTTCTATCAAAAGTTACAGCGATTTATATGAAGTTGTTCAAAAACGCTTTATTTCGCCAAGACAATGCGTTTCTCACTGTTACATGCATTTGAATGGGAAACTCGCCTGAAACAAAGTATAGGTTTTCATTATGTGAATAATTTTAAAATCTTAGCTCAAACGGCTGCAAAACCTGTTTGCCCAGCACGGGGATATTGAGTTCTATAAGATAAAGCCATAAACATGTTTGTCTGAGTCTTCTATCAAAAGTTACAGCGATTTATATGAAGTGGTTGAAAAACGCTTTATTTCGCCAAGACAGTGTGTTTCTCACTGTTACATGCATTTGAATGGGAAACTCGCCTGAAACAAAGTATAGATTTTCATTATGTGAATAATTTTAAAATCTTAGCTCAAACGGCTGCAAAACCTGTTTGCCCAGCACGGGGATATTGAGTTCTATAAGATAAAGCCATAAACATGTTTGTCTGAGTCTTCTATCAAAAGTTACAGCGATTTATATGAAGTTGTTCAAAAACGCTTTATTTCGCCAAGACAATGCGTTTCTCACTGTTACATGCATTTGAATGGGAAACTCGCCTGAAACAAAGTATAGGTTTTCATTATGTGAATAATTTTAAAATCTTAGCTCAAACGGCTGCAAAACCTGTTTGCCCAGCACGGGGATATTGAGTTCTATAAGATAAAGCCATATGTTTGTCTGAGTCTTCTATCAAAAGTTACAGCGATTTATATGAAGTTGTTCAAAAAAACTTTATTTCGCCAAGACAATGCGTTTCTCACTGTTACATGCATTTGAATGGGAAACTCGCCTGAAACAAAGTATAGGTTTTCATTATGTGAATAATTTTAAAATCTTAGCTCAAACGGCTGCAAAACCTGTTTGCCCAGCACGGGGATATTGAGTTCTATAAGATAAAGCCATAAACATGTTTGTCTGAGTCTTCTATCAAAAGTTACAGCGATTTATATGAAGTTGTTCAAAAACGCTTTATTTCGCCAAGACAATGCGTTTCTCACTGTTACATGCATTTGAATGGGAAACTCGCCTGAAACAAAGTATAGGTTTTCATTATGTGAATAATTTTAAAATCTTAGCTCAAACGGCTGCAAAACCTGTTTGCCCAGCACGGGGATATTGAGTTCTATAAGATAAAGCCATATGTTTGTCTGAGTCTTCTATCAAAAGTTACAGCGATTTATATGAAGTTGTTCAAAAAAACTTTATTTCGCCAAGACAATGCGTTTCTCACTGTTACATGCATTTGAATGGGAAACTCGCCTGAAACAAAGTATAGGTTTTCATTATGTGAATAATTTTAAAATCTTAGCTCAAACGGCTGCAAAACCTGTTTGCCCAGCACGGGGATATTGAGTTCTATAAGATAAAGCCATAAACATGTTTGTCTGAGTCTTCTATCAAAAGTTACAGCGATTTATATGAAGTTGTTCAAAAACGCTTTATTTCGCCAAGACAATGCGTTTCTCACTGTTACATGCATTTGAATGGGAAACTCGCCTGAAACAAAGTATAGGTTTTCATTATGTGAATAATTTTAAAATCTTAGCTCAAACGGCTGCAAAACCTGTTTGCCCAGCACGGGGATATTGAGTTCTATAAGATAAAGCCATAAACATGTTTGTCTGAGTCTTCTATCAAAAGTTACAGCGATTTATATGAAGTTGTTCAAAAACGCTTTATTTCGCCAAGACAATGCGTTTCTCACTGTTACATGCATTTGAATGGGAAACTCGCCTGAAACAAAGTATAGGTTTTCATTATGTGAATAATTTTAAAATCTTAGCTCAAACGGCTGCAAAACCTGTTTGCCCAGCACGGGGATATTGAGTTCTATAAGATAAAGCCATAAACATGTTTGTCTGAGTCTTCTATCAAAAGTTACAGCGATTTATATGAAGTTGTTCAAAAACGCTTTATTTCGCCAAGACAATGCGTTTCTCACTGTTACATGCATTTGAATGGGAAACTCGCCTGAAACAAAGTATAGGTTTTCATTATGTGAATAATTTTAAAATCTTAGCTCAAACGGCTGCAAAACCTGTTTGCCCAGCACGGGGATATTGAGTTCTATAAGATAAAGCCATATGTTTGTCTGAGTCTTCTATCAAAAGTTACAGCGATTTATATGAAGTTGTTCAAAAACGCTTTATTTCGCCAAGACAATGCGTTTCTCACTGTTACATGCATTTGAATGGGAAACTCGCCTGAAACAAAGTATAGGTTTTCATTATGTGAATAATTTTAAAATCTTAGCTCAAACGGCTGCAAAACCTGTTTGCCCAGCACGGGGATATTGAGTTCTATAAGATAAAGCCATAAACATGTTTGTCTGAGTCTTCTATCAAAAGTTACAGCGATTTATATGAAGTGGTTGAAAAACGCTTTATTTCGCCAAGACAGTGTGTTTCTCACTGTTACATGCATTTGAATGGGAAACTCGCCTGAAACAAAGTATAGATTTTCATTATGTGAATAATTTTAAAATCTTAGCTCAAACGGCTGCAAAACCTGTTTGCCCAGCACGGGGATATTGAGTTCTATAAGATAAAGCCATAAACATGTTTGTCTGAGTCTTCTATCAAAAGTTACAGCGATTTATATGAAGTTGTTCAAAAACGCTTTATTTCGCCAAGACAATGCGTTTCTCACTGTTACATGCATTTGAATGGGAAACTCGCCTGAAACAAAGTATAGGTTTTCATTATGTGAATAATTTTAAAATCTTAGCTCAAACGGCTGCAAAACCTGTTTGCCCAGCACGGGGATATTGAGTTCTATAAGATAAAGCCATATGTTTGTCTGAGTCTTCTATCAAAAGTTACAGCGATTTATATGAAGTTGTTCAAAAAAACTTTATTTCGCCAAGACAATGCGTTTCTCACTGTTACATGCATTTGAATGGGAAACTCGCCTGAAACAAAGTATAGGTTTTCATTATGTGAATAATTTTAAAATCTTAGCTCAAACGGCTGCAAAACCTGTTTGCCCAGCACGGGGATATTGAGTTCTATAAGATAAAGCCATAAACATGTTTGTCTGAGTCTTCTATCAAAAGTTACAGCGATTTATATGAAGTTGTTCAAAAACGCTTTATTTCGCCAAGACAATGCGTTTCTCACTGTTACATGCATTTGAATGGGAAACTCGCCTGAAACAAAGTATAGGTTTTCATTATGTGAATAATTTTAAAATCTTAGCTCAAACGGCTGCAAAACCTGTTTGCCCAGCACGGGGATATTGAGTTCTATAAGATAAAGCCATAAACATGTTTGTCTGAGTCTTCTATCAAAAGTTACAGCGATTTATATGAAGTGGTTGAAAAACGCTTTATTTCGCCAAGACAGTGTGTTTCTCACTGTTACATGCATTTGAATGGGAAACTCGCCTGAAACAAAGTATAGGTTTTCATTATGTGAATAATTTTAAAATCTTAGCTCAAACGGCTGCAAAACCTGTTTGCCCAGCACGGGGATATTGAGTTCTATAAGATAAAGCCATAAACATGTTTGTCTGAGTCTTCTATCAAAAGTTACAGCGATTTATATGAAGTTGTTCAAAAACGCTTTATTTCGCCAAGACAATGCGTTTCTCACTGTTACATGCATTTGAATGGGAAACTCGCCTGAAACAAAGTATAGGTTTTCATTATGTGAATAATTTTAAAATCTTAGCTCAAACGGCTGCAAAACCTGTTTGCCCAGCACGGGGATATTGAGTTCTATAAGATAAAGCCATAAACATGTTTGTCTGAGTCTTCTATCAAAAGTTACAGCGATTTATATGAAGTTGTTCAAAAACGCTTTATTTCGCCAAGACAATGCGTTTCTCACTGTTACATGCATTTGAATGGGAAACTCGCCTGAAACAAAGTATAGGTTTTCATTATGTGAATAATTTTAAAATCTTAGCTCAAACGGCTGCAAAACCTGTTTGCCCAGCACGGGGATATTGAGTTCTATAAGATAAAGCCATAAACATGTTTGTCTGAGTCTTCTATCAAAAGTTACAGCGATTTATATGAAGTTGTTCAAAAAAACTTTATTTCGCCAAGACAATGCGTTTCTCACTGTTACATGCATTTGAATGGGAAACTCGCCTGAAACAAAGTATAGGTTTTCATTATGTGAATAATTTTAAAATCTTAGCTCAAACGGCTGCAAAACCTGTTTGCCCAGCACGGGGATATTGAGTTCTATAAGATAAAGCCATATGTTTGTCTGAGTCTTCTATCAAAAGTTACAGCGATTTATATGAAGTTGTTCAAAAAAACTTTATTTCGCCAAGACAATGCGTTTCTCACTGTTACATGCATTTGAATGGGAAACTCGCCTGAAACAAAGTATAGGTTTTCATTATGTGAATAATTTTAAAATCTTAGCTCAAACGGCTGCAAAACCTGTTTGCCCAGCACGGGGATATTGAGTTCTATAAGATAAAGCCATAAACATGTTTGTCTGAGTCTTCTATCAAAAGTTACAGCGATTTATATGAAGTTGTTCAAAAACGCTTTATTTCGCCAAGACAATGCGTTTCTCACTGTTACATGCATTTGAATGGGAAACTCGCCTGAAACAAAGTATAGGTTTTCATTATGTGAATAATTTTAAAATCTTAGCTCAAACGGCTGCAAAACCTGTTTGCCCAGCACGGGGATATTGAGTTCTATAAGATAAAGCCATATGTTTGTCTGAGTCTTCTATCAAAAGTTACAGCGATTTATATGAAGTTGTTCAAAAACGCTTTATTTCGCCAAGACAATGCGTTTCTCACTGTTACATGCATTTGAATGGGAAACTCGCCTGAAACAAAGTATAGGTTTTCATTATGTGAATAATTTTAAAATCTTAGCTCAAACGGCTGCAAAACCTGTTTGCCCAGCACGGGGATATTGAGTTCTATAAGATAAAGCCATAAACATGTTTGTCTGAGTCTTCTATCAAAAGTTACAGCGATTTATATGAAGTTGTTCAAAAACGCTTTATTTCGCCAAGACAATGCGTTTCTCACTGTTACATGCATTTGAATGGGAAACTCGCCTGAAACAAAGTATAGGTTTTCATTATGTGAATAATTTTAAAATCTTAGCTCAAACGGCTGCAAAACCTGTTTGCCCAGCACGGGGATATTGAGTTCTATAAGATAAAGCCATAAACATGTTTGTCTGAGTCTTCTATCAAAAGTTACAGCGATTTATATGAAGTTGTTCAAAAACGCTTTATTTCGCCAAGACAATGCGTTTCTCACTGTTACATGCATTTGAATGGGAAACTCGCCTGAAACAAAGTATAGGTTTTCATTATGTGAATAATTTTAAAATCTTAGCTCAAACGGCTGCAAAACCTGTTTGCCCAGCACGGGGATATTGAGTTCTATAAGATAAAGCCATATGTTTGTCTGAGTCTTCTATCAAAAGTTACAGCGATTTATATGAAGTTGTTCAAAAACGCTTTATTTCGCCAAGACAATGCGTTTCTCACTGTTACATGCATTTGAATGGGAAACTCGCCTGAAACAAAGTATAGGTTTTCATTATGTGAATAATTTTAAAATCTTAGCTCAAACGGCTGCAAAACCTGTTTGCCCAGCACGGGGATATTGAGTTCTATAAGATAAAGCCATAAACATGTTTGTCTGAGTCTTCTATCAAAAGTTACAGCGATTTATATGAAGTGGTTGAAAAACGCTTTATTTCGCCAAGACAGTGTGTTTCTCACTGTTACATGCATTTGAATGGGAAACTCGCCTGAGACAAAGTATAGGTTTTCATTATGTGAATAATTTTAAAATCTTAGCTCAAACGGCTGCAAAACCTGTTTGCCCAGCACGGGGATATTGAGTTCTATAAGATAAAGCCATAAACATGTTTGACTGAGTCTTCTATCAAAAGTTACAGCGATTTATATGAAGTTGTTCAAAAACGCTTTATTTCGCCAAGACAATGCGTTTCTCACTGTTACATGCATTTGAATGGGAAACTCGCCTGAAACAAAGTATAGGTTTTCATTATGTGAATAATTTTAAAATCTTAGCTCAAACGGCTGCAAAACCTGTTTGCCCAGCACGGGGATATTGAGTTCTATAAGATAAAGCCATATGTTTGTCTGAGTCTTCTATCAAAAGTTACAGCGATTTATATGAAGTGGTTGAAAAACGCTTTATTTCGCCAAGACAGTGTGTTTCTCACTGTTACATGCATTTGAATGGGAAACTCGCCTGAAACAAAGTATAGGTTTTCATTATGTGAATAATTTTAAAATCTTAGCTCAAACGGCTGCAAAACCTGTTTACCCAGCACGGGGATATTGAGTTCTATAAGATAAAGCCATAAACATGTTTGTCTGAGTCTTCTATCAAAAGTTACAGCGATTTATATGAAGTTGTTCAAAAACGCTTTATTTCGCCAAGACAATGCGTTTCTCACTGTTACATGCATTTGAATGGGAAACTCGCCTGAAACAAAGTATAGGTTTTCATTATGTGAATAATTTTAAAATCTTAGCTCAAACGGCTGCAAAACCTGTTTGCCCAGCACGGGGATATTGAGTTCTATAAGATAAAGCCATATGTTTGTCTGAGTCTTCTATCAAAAGTTACAGCGATTTATATGAAGTTGTTCAAAAACGCTTTATTTCGCCAAGACAATGCGTTTCTCACTGTTACATGCATTTGAATGGGAAACTCGCCTGAAACAAAGTATAGGTTTTCATTATGTGAATAATTTTAAAATCTTAGCTCAAACGGCTGCAAAACCTGTTTGCCCAGCACGGGGATATTGAGTTCTATAAGATAAAGCCATAAACATGTTTGTCTGAGTCTTCTATCAAAAGTTACAGCGATTTATATGAAGTGGTTGAAAAACGCTTTATTTCGCCAAGACAGTGTGTTTCTCACTGTTACATGCATTTGAATGGGAAACTCGCCTGAGACAAAGTATAGGTTTTCATTATGTGAATAATTTTAAAATCTTAGCTCAAACGGCTGCAAAACCTGTTTGCCCAGCACGGGGATATTGAGTTCTATAAGATAAAGCCATATGTTTGTCTGAGTCTTCTATCAAAAGTTACAGCGATTTATATGAAGTTGTTCAAAAACGCTTTATTTCGCCAAGACAATGCGTTTCTCACTGTTACATGCATTTGAATGGGAAACTCGCCTGAAACAAAGTATAGGTTTTCATTATGTGAATAATTTTAAAATCTTAGCTCAAACGGCTGCAAAACCTGTTTGCCCAGCACGGGGATATTGAGTTCTATAAGATAAAGCCATAAACATGTTTGTCTGAGTCTTCTATCAAAAGTTACAGCGATTTATATGAAGTGGTTGAAAAACGCTTTATTTCGCCAAGACAGTGTGTTTCTCACTGTTACATGCATTTGAATGGGAAACTCGCCTGAGACAAAGTATAGGTTTTCATTATGTGAATAATTTTAAAATCTTAGCTCAAACGGCTGCAAAACCTGTTTGCCCAGCACGGGGATATTGAGTTCTATAAGATAAAGCCATATGTTTGTCTGAGTCTTCTATCAAAAGTTACAGCGATTTATATGAAGTTGTTCAAAAACGCTTTATTTCGCCAAGACAATGCGTTTCTCACTGTTACATGCATTTGAATGGGAAACTCGCCTGAAACAAAGTATAGGTTTTCATTATGTGAATAATTTTAAAATCTTAGCTCAAACGGCTGCAAAACCTGTTTGCCCAGCACGGGGATATTGAGTTCTATAAGATAAAGCCATATGTTTGTCTGAGTCTTCTATCAAAAGTTACAGCGATTTATATGAAGTGGTTGAAAAACGCTTTATTTCGCCAAGACAGTGTGTTTCTCACTGTTACATGCATTTGAATGGGAAACTCGCCTGAGACAAAGTATAGGTTTTCATTATGTGAATAATTTTAAAATCTTAGCTCAAACGGCTGCAAAACCTGTTTGCCCAGCACGGGGATATTGAGTTCTATAAGATAAAGCCATATGTTTGTCTGAGTCTTCTATCAAAAGTTACAGCGATTTATATGAAGTTGTTCAAAAACGCTTTATTTCGCCAAGACAATGCGTTTCTCACTGTTACATGCATTTGAATGGGAAACTCGCCTGAAACAAAGTATAGGTTTTCATTATGTGAATAATTTTAAAATCTTAGCTCAAACGGCTGCAAAACCTGTTTGCCCAGCACGGGGATATTGAGTTCTATAAGATAAAGCCATATGTTTGTCTGAGTCTTCTATCAAAAGTTACAGCGATTTATATGAAGTTGTTCAAAAACGCTTTATTTCGCCAAGACAATGCGTTTCTCACTGTTACATGCATTTGAATGGGAAACTCGCCTGAAACAAAGTATAGGTTTTCATTATGTGAATAATTTTAAAATCTTAGCTCAAACGGCTGCAAAACCTGTTTGCCCAGCACGGGGATATTGAGTTCTATAAGATAAAGCCATAAACATGTTTGTCTGAGTCTTCTATCAAAAGTTACAGCGATTTATATGAAGTTGTTCAAAAACGCTTTATTTCGCCAAGACAATGCGTTTCTCACTGTTACATGCATTTGAATGGGAAACTCGCCTGAAACAAAGTATAGGTTTTCATTATGTGAATAATTTTAAAATCTTAGCTCAAACGGCTGCAAAACCTGTTTGCCCAGCACGGGGATATTGAGTTCTATAAGATAAAGCCATAAACATGTTTGTCTGAGTCTTCTATCAAAAGTTACAGCGATTTATATGAAGTTGTTCAAAAACGCTTTATTTCGCCAAGACAATGCGTTTCTCACTGTTACATGCATTTGAATGGGAAACTCGCCTGAAACAAAGTATAGGTTTTCATTATGTGAATAATTTTAAAATCTTAGCTCAAACGGCTGCAAAACCTGTTTGCCCAGCACGGGGATATTGAGTTCTATAAGATAAAGCCATATGTTTGTCTGAGTCTTCTATCAAAAGTTACAGCGATTTATATGAAGTTGTTCAAAAACGCTTTATTTCGCCAAGACAATGCGTTTCTCACTGTTACATGCATTTGAATGGGAAACTCGCCTGAAACAAAGTATAGGTTTTCATTATGTGAATAATTTTAAAATCTTAGCTCAAACGGCTGCAAAACCTGTTTGCCCAGCACGGGGATATTGAGTTCTATAAGATAAAGCCATAAACATGTTTGTCTGAGTCTTCTATCAAAAGTTACAGCGATTTATATGAAGTGGTTGAAAAACGCTTTATTTCGCCAAGACAGTGTGTTTCTCACTGTTACATGCATTTGAATGGGAAACTCGCCTGAGACAAAGTATAGGTTTTCATTATGTGAATAATTTTAAAATCTTAGCTCAAACGGCTGCAAAACCTGTTTGCCCAGCACGGGGATATTGAGTTCTATAAGATAAAGCCATAAACATGTTTGACTGAGTCTTCTATCAAAAGTTACAGCGATTTATATGAAGTTGTTCAAAAACGCTTTATTTCGCCAAGACAATGCGTTTCTCACTGTTACATGCATTTGAATGGGAAACTCGCCTGAAACAAAGTATAGGTTTTCATTATGTGAATAATTTTAAAATCTTAGCTCAAACGGCTGCAAAACCTGTTTGCCCAGCACGGGGATATTGAGTTCTATAAGATAAAGCCATATGTTTGTCTGAGTCTTCTATCAAAAGTTACAGCGATTTATATGAAGTGGTTGAAAAACGCTTTATTTCGCCAAGACAGTGTGTTTCTCACTGTTACATGCATTTGAATGGGAAACTCGCCTGAAACAAAGTATAGGTTTTCATTATGTGAATAATTTTAAAATCTTAGCTCAAACGGCTGCAAAACCTGTTTACCCAGCACGGGGATATTGAGTTCTATAAGATAAAGCCATAAACATGTTTGTCTGAGTCTTCTATCAAAAGTTACAGCGATTTATATGAAGTTGTTCAAAAACGCTTTATTTCGCCAAGACAATGCGTTTCTCACTGTTACATGCATTTGAATGGGAAACTCGCCTGAAACAAAGTATAGGTTTTCATTATGTGAATAATTTTAAAATCTTAGCTCAAACGGCTGCAAAACCTGTTTGCCCAGCACGGGGATATTGAGTTCTATAAGATAAAGCCATATGTTTGTCTGAGTCTTCTATCAAAAGTTACAGCGATTTATATGAAGTTGTTCAAAAACGCTTTATTTCGCCAAGACAATGCGTTTCTCACTGTTACATGCATTTGAATGGGAAACTCGCCTGAAACAAAGTATAGGTTTTCATTATGTGAATAATTTTAAAATCTTAGCTCAAACGGCTGCAAAACCTGTTTGCCCAGCACGGGGATATTGAGTTCTATAAGATAAAGCCATAAACATGTTTGTCTGAGTCTTCTATCAAAAGTTACAGCGATTTATATGAAGTGGTTGAAAAACGCTTTATTTCGCCAAGACAGTGTGTTTCTCACTGTTACATGCATTTGAATGGGAAACTCGCCTGAGACAAAGTATAGGTTTTCATTATGTGAATAATTTTAAAATCTTAGCTCAAACGGCTGCAAAACCTGTTTGCCCAGCACGGGGATATTGAGTTCTATAAGATAAAGCCATATGTTTGTCTGAGTCTTCTATCAAAAGTTACAGCGATTTATATGAAGTTGTTCAAAAACGCTTTATTTCGCCAAGACAATGCGTTTCTCACTGTTACATGCATTTGAATGGGAAACTCGCCTGAAACAAAGTATAGGTTTTCATTATGTGAATAATTTTAAAATCTTAGCTCAAACGGCTGCAAAACCTGTTTGCCCAGCACGGGGATATTGAGTTCTATAAGATAAAGCCATAAACATGTTTGTCTGAGTCTTCTATCAAAAGTTACAGCGATTTATATGAAGTGGTTGAAAAACGCTTTATTTCGCCAAGACAGTGTGTTTCTCACTGTTACATGCATTTGAATGGGAAACTCGCCTGAGACAAAGTATAGGTTTTCATTATGTGAATAATTTTAAAATCTTAGCTCAAACGGCTGCAAAACCTGTTTGCCCAGCACGGGGATATTGAGTTCTATAAGATAAAGCCATATGTTTGTCTGAGTCTTCTATCAAAAGTTACAGCGATTTATATGAAGTTGTTCAAAAACGCTTTATTTCGCCAAGACAATGCGTTTCTCACTGTTACATGCATTTGAATGGGAAACTCGCCTGAAACAAAGTATAGGTTTTCATTATGTGAATAATTTTAAAATCTTAGCTCAAACGGCTGCAAAACCTGTTTGCCCAGCACGGGGATATTGAGTTCTATAAGATAAAGCCATAAACATGTTTGTCTGAGTCTTCTATCAAAAGTTACAGCGATTTATATGAAGTTGTTCAAAAACGCTTTATTTCGCCAAGACAATGCGTTTCTCACTGTTACATGCATTTGAATGGGAAACTCGCCTGAAACAAAGTATAGGTTTTCATTATGTGAATAATTTTAAAATCTTAGCTCAAACGGCTGCAAAACCTGTTTGCCCAGCACGGGGATATTGAGTTCTATAAGATAAAGCCATATGTTTGTCTGAGTCTTCTATCAAAAGTTACAGCGATTTATATGAAGTGGTTGAAAAACGCTTTATTTCGCCAAGACAGTGTGTTTCTCACTGTTACATGCATTTGAATGGGAAACTCGCCTGAGACAAAGTATAGGTTTTCATTATGTGAATAATTTTAAAATCTTAGCTCAAACGGCTGCAAAACCTGTTTGCCCAGCACGGGGATATTGAGTTCTATAAGATAAAGCCATAAACATGTTTGTCTGAGTCTTCTATCAAAAGTTACAGCGATTTATATGAAGTGGTTGAAAAACGCTTTATTTCGCCAAGACAGTGTGTTTCTCACTGTTACATGCATTTGAATGGGAAACTCGCCTGAGACAAAGTATAGGTTTTCATTATGTGAATAATTTTAAAATCTTAGCTCAAACGGCTGCAAAACCTGTTTGCCCAGCACGGGGATATTGAGTTCTATAAGATAAAGCCATATGTTTGTCTGAGTCTTCTATCAAAAGTTACAGCGATTTATATGAAGTTGTTCAAAAACGCTTTATTTCGCCAAGACAATGCGTTTCTCACTGTTACATGCATTTGAATGGGAAACTCGCCTGAAACAAAGTATAGGTTTTCATTATGTGAATAATTTTAAAATCTTAGCTCAAACGGCTGCAAAACCTGTTTGCCCAGCACGGGGATATTGAGTTCTATAAGATAAAGCCATAAACATGTTTGTCTGAGTCTTCTATCAAAAGTTACAGCGATTTATATGAAGTTGTTCAAAAACGCTTTATTTCGCCAAGACAATGCGTTTCTCACTGTTACATGCATTTGAATGGGAAACTCGCCTGAAACAAAGTATAGGTTTTCATTATGTGAATAATTTTAAAATCTTAGCTCAAACGGCTGCAAAACCTGTTTGCCCAGCACGGGGATATTGAGTTCTATAAGATAAAGCCATAAACATGTTTGTCTGAGTCTTCTATCAAAAGTTACAGCGATTTATATGAAGTTGTTCAAAAACGCTTTATTTCGCCAAGACAATGCGTTTCTCACTGTTACATGCATTTGAATGGGAAACTCGCCTGAAACAAAGTATAGGTTTTCATTATGTGAATAATTTTAAAATCTTAGCTCAAACGGCTGCAAAACCTGTTTGCCCAGCACGGGGATATTGAGTTCTATAAGATAAAGCCATAAACATGTTTGTCTGAGTCTTCTATCAAAAGTTACAGCGATTTATATGAAGTTGTTCAAAAACGCTTTATTTCGCCAAGACAATGCGTTTCTCACTGTTACATGCATTTGAATGGGAAACTCGCCTGAAACAAAGTATAGGTTTTCATTATGTGAATAATTTTAAAATCTTAGCTCAAACGGCTGCAAAACCTGTTTGCCCAGCACGGGGATATTGAGTTCTATAAGATAAAGCCATAAACATGTTTGTCTGAGTCTTCTATCAAAAGTTACAGCGATTTATATGAAGTGGTTGAAAAACGCTTTATTTCGCCAAGACAGTGTGTTTCTCACTGTTACATGCATTTGAATGGGAAACTCGCCTGAAACAAAGTATAGATTTTCATTATGTGAATAATTTTAAAATCTTAGCTCAAACGGCTGCAAAACCTGTTTGCCCAGCACGGGGATATTGAGTTCTATAAGATAAAGCCATATGTTTGTCTGAGTCTTCTATCAAAAGTTACAGCGATTTATATGAAGTTGTTCAAAAAAACTTTATTTCGCCAAGACAATGCGTTTCTCACTGTTACATGCATTTGAATGGGAAACTCGCCTGAAACAAAGTATAGGTTTTCATTATGTGAATAATTTTAAAATCTTAGCTCAAACGGCTGCAAAACCTGTTTGCCCAGCACGGGGATATTGAGTTCTATAAGATAAAGCCATAAACATGTTTGTCTGAGTCTTCTATCAAAAGTTACAGCGATTTATATGAAGTTGTTCAAAAACGCTTTATTTCGCCAAGACAATGCGTTTCTCACTGTTACATGCATTTGAATGGGAAACTCGCCTGAAACAAAGTATAGGTTTTCATTATGTGAATAATTTTAAAATCTTAGCTCAAACGGCTGCAAAACCTGTTTGCCCAGCACGGGGATATTGAGTTCTATAAGATAAAGCCATAAACATGTTTGTCTGAGTCTTCTATCAAAAGTTACAGCGATTTATATGAAGTTGTTCAAAAACGCTTTATTTCGCCAAGACAATGCGTTTCTCACTGTTACATGCATTTGAATGGGAAACTCGCCTGAAACAAAGTATAGGTTTTCATTATGTGAATAATTTTAAAATCTTAGCTCAAACGGCTGCAAAACCTGTTTGCCCAGCACGGGGATATTGAGTTCTATAAGATAAAGCCATAAACATGTTTGTCTGAGTCTTCTATCAAAAGTTACAGCGATTTATATGAAGTTGTTCAAAAACGCTTTATTTCGCCAAGACAATGCGTTTCTCACTGTTACATGCATTTGAATGGGAAACTCGCCTGAAACAAAGTATAGGTTTTCATTATGTGAATAATTTTAAAATCTTAGCTCAAACGGCTGCAAAACCTGTTTGCCCAGCACGGGGATATTGAGTTCTATAAGATAAAGCCATAAACATGTTTGTCTGAGTCTTCTATCAAAAGTTACAGCGATTTATATGAAGTTGTTCAAAAACGCTTTATTTCGCCAAGACAATGCGTTTCTCACTGTTACATGCATTTGAATGGGAAACTCGCCTGAAACAAAGTATAGGTTTTCATTATGTGAATAATTTTAAAATCTTAGCTCAAACGGCTGCAAAACCTGTTTGCCCAGCACGGGGATATTGAGTTCTATAAGATAAAGCCATAAACATGTTTGTCTGAGTCTTCTATCAAAAGTTACAGCGATTTATATGAAGTGGTTGAAAAACGCTTTATTTCGCCAAGACAGTGTGTTTCTCACTGTTACATGCATTTGAATGGGAAACTCGCCTGAAACAAAGTATAGATTTTCATTATGTGAATAATTTTAAAATCTTAGCTCAAACGGCTGCAAAACCTGTTTGCCCAGCACGGGGATATTGAGTTCTATAAGATAAAGCCATAATGTTTGTCTGAGTCTTCTATCAAAAGTTACAGCGATTTATATGAAGTTGTTCAAAAAAACTTTATTTCGCCAAGACAATGCGTTTCTCACTGTTACATGCATTTGAATGGGAAACTCGCCTGAAACAAAGTATAGGTTTTCATTATGTGAATAATTTTAAAATCTTAGCTCAAACGGCTGCAAAACCTGTTTGCCCAGCACGGGGATATTGAGTTCTATAAGATAAAGCCATAAACATGTTTGTCTGAGTCTTCTATCAAAAGTTACAGCGATTTATATGAAGTTGTTCAAAAACGCTTTATTTCGCCAAGACAATGCGTTTCTCACTGTTACATGCATTTGAATGGGAAACTCGCCTGAAACAAAGTATAGGTTTTCATTATGTGAATAATTTTAAAATCTTAGCTCAAACGGCTGCAAAACCTGTTTGCCCAGCACGGGGATATTGAGTTCTATAAGATAAAGCCATAAACATGTTTGTCTGAGTCTTCTATCAAAAGTTACAGCGATTTATATGAAGTTGTTCAAAAACGCTTTATTTCGCCAAGACAATGCGTTTCTCACTGTTACATGCATTTGAATGGGAAACTCGCCTGAAACAAAGTATAGGTTTTCATTATGTGAATAATTTTAAAATCTTAGCTCAAACGGCTGCAAAACCTGTTTGCCCAGCACGGGGATATTGAGTTCTATAAGATAAAGCCATAAACATGTTTGTCTGAGTCTTCTATCAAAAGTTACAGCGATTTATATGAAGTTGTTCAAAAACGCTTTATTTCGCCAAGACAATGCGTTTCTCACTGTTACATGCATTTGAATGGGAAACTCGCCTGAAACAAAGTATAGGTTTTCATTATGTGAATAATTTTAAAATCTTAGCTCAAACGGCTGCAAAACCTGTTTGCCCAGCACGGGGATATTGAGTTCTATAAGATAAAGCCATAAACATGTTTGTCTGAGTCTTCTATCAAAAGTTACAGCGATTTATATGAAGTTGTTCAAAAACGCTTTATTTCGCCAAGACAATGCGTTTCTCACTGTTACATGCATTTGAATGGGAAACTCGCCTGAAACAAAGTATAGGTTTTCATTATGTGAATAATTTTAAAATCTTAGCTCAAACGGCTGCAAAACCTGTTTGCCCAGCACGGGGATATTGAGTTCTATAAGATAAAGCCATAAACATGTTTGTCTGAGTCTTCTATCAAAAGTTACAGCGATTTATATGAAGTTGTTCAAAAACGCTTTATTTCGCCAAGACAATGCGTTTCTCACTGTTACATGCATTTGAATGGGAAACTCGCCTGAAACAAAGTATAGGTTTTCATTATGTGAATAATTTTAAAATCTTAGCTCAAACGGCTGCAAAACCTGTTTGCCCAGCACGGGGATATTGAGTTCTATAAGATAAAGCCATAAACATGTTTGTCTGAGTCTTCTATCAAAAGTTACAGCGATTTATATGAAGTTGTTCAAAAACGCTTTATTTCGCCAAGACAATGCGTTTCTCACTGTTACATGCATTTGAATGGGAAACTCGCCTGAAACAAAGTATAGGTTTTCATTATGTGAATAATTTTAAAATCTTAGCTCAAACGGCTGCAAAACCTGTTTGCCCAGCACGGGGATATTGAGTTCTATAAGATAAAGCCATAAACATGTTTGTCTGAGTCTTCTATCAAAAGTTACAGCGATTTATATGAAGTTGTTCAAAAACGCTTTATTTCGCCAAGACAATGCGTTTCTCACTGTTACATGCATTTGAATGGGAAACTCGCCTGAAACAAAGTATAGGTTTTCATTATGTGAATAATTTTAAAATCTTAGCTCAAACGGCTGCAAAACCTGTTTGCCCAGCACGGGGATATTGAGTTCTATAAGATAAAGCCATAAACATGTTTGTCTGAGTCTTCTATCAAAAGTTACAGCGATTTATATGAAGTTGTTCAAAAACGCTTTATTTCGCCAAGACAATGCGTTTCTCACTGTTACATGCATTTGAATGGGAAACTCGCCTGAAACAAAGTATAGGTTTTCATTATGTGAATAATTTTAAAATCTTAGCTCAAACGGCTGCAAAACCTGTTTGCCCAGCACGGGGATATTGAGTTCTATAAGATAAAGCCATAAACATGTTTGTCTGAGTCTTCTATCAAAAGTTACAGCGATTTATATGAAGTTGTTCAAAAACGCTTTATTTCGCCAAGACAATGCGTTTCTCACTGTTACATGCATTTGAATGGGAAACTCGCCTGAAACAAAGTATAGGTTTTCATTATGTGAATAATTTTAAAATCTTAGCTCAAACGGCTGCAAAACCTGTTTGCCCAGCACGGGGATATTGAGTTCTATAAGATAAAGCCATAAACATGTTTGTCTGAGTCTTCTATCAAAAGTTACAGCGATTTATATGAAGTTGTTCAAAAACGCTTTATTTCGCCAAGACAATGCGTTTCTCACTGTTACATGCATTTGAATGGGAAACTCGCCTGAAACAAAGTATAGGTTTTCATTATGTGAATAATTTTAAAATCTTAGCTCAAACGGCTGCAAAACCTGTTTGCCCAGCACGGGGATATTGAGTTCTATAAGATAAAGCCATAAACATGTTTGTCTGAGTCTTCTATCAAAAGTTACAGCGATTTATATGAAGTTGGTTCAAAAACGCTTTATTTCGCCAAGACAATGCGTTTCTCACTGTTACATGCATTTGAATGGGAAACTCGCCTGAAACAAAGTATAGGTTTTCATTATGTGAATAATTTTAAAATCTTAGCTCAAACGGCTGCAAAACCTGTTTGCCCAGCACGGGGATATTGAGTTCTATAAGATAAAGCCATAAACATGTTTGTCTGAGTCTTCTATCAAAAGTTACAGCGATTTATATGAAGTTGTTCAAAAAACGCTTTATTTCGCCAAGACAATGCGTTTCTCACTGTTACATGCATTTGAATGGGAAACTCGCCTGAAACAAAGTATAGGTTTTCATTATGTGAATAATTTTAAAATCTTAGCTCAAACGGCTGCAAAACCTGTTTGCCCAGCACGGGGATATTGAGTTCTATAAGATAAAGCCATAAACATGTTTGTCTGAGTCTTCTATCAAAAGTTACAGCGATTTATATGAAGTTGTTCAAAAACGCTTTATTTCGCCAAGACAATGCGTTTCTCACTGTTACATGCATTTGAATGGGAAACTCGCCTGAAACAAAGTATAGGTTTTCATTATGTGAATAATTTTAAAATCTTAGCTCAAACGGCTGCAAAACCTGTTTGCCCAGCACGGGGATATTGAGTTCTATAAGATAAAGCCATAAACATGTTTGTCTGAGTCTTCTATCAAAAGTTACAGCGATTTATATGAAGTTGTTCAAAAACGCTTTATTTCGCCAAGACAATGCGTTTCTCACTGTTACATGCATTTGAATGGGAAACTCGCCTGAAACAAAGTATAGGTTTTCATTATGTGAATAATTTTAAAATCTTAGCTCAAACGGCTGCAAAACCTGTTTGCCCAGCACGGGGATATTGAGTTCTATAAGATAAAGCCATAAACATGTTTGTCTGAGTCTTCTATCAAAAGTTACAGCGATTTATATGAAGTTGTTCAAAAACGCTTTATTTCGCCAAGACAATGCGTTTCTCACTGTTACATGCATTTGAATGGGAAACTCGCCTGAAACAAAGTATAGGTTTTCATTATGTGAATAATTTTAAAATCTTAGCTCAAACGGCTGCAAAACCTGTTTGCCCAGCACGGGGATATTGAGTTCTATAAGATAAAGCCATAAACATGTTTGTCTGAGTCTTCTATCAAAAGTTACAGCGATTTATATGAAGTTGTTCAAAAACGCTTTATTTCGCCAAGACAATGCGTTTCTCACTGTTACATGCATTTGAATGGGAAACTCGCCTGAAACAAAGTATAGGTTTTCATTATGTGAATAATTTTAAAATCTTAGCTCAAACGGCTGCAAAACCTGTTTGCCCAGCACGGGGATATTGAGTTCTATAAGATAAAGCCATAAACATGTTTGTCTGAGTCTTCTATCAAAAGTTACAGCGATTTATATGAAGTTGTTCAAAAACGCTTTATTTCGCCAAGACAATGCGTTTCTCACTGTTACATGCATTTGAATGGGAAACTCGCCTGAAACAAAGTATAGGTTTTCATTATGTGAATAATTTTAAAATCTTAGCTCAAACGGCTGCAAAACCTGTTTGCCCAGCACGGGGATATTGAGTTCTATAAGATAAAGCCATAAACATGTTTGTCTGAGTCTTCTATCAAAAGTTACAGCGATTTATATGAAGTTGTTCAAAAACGCTTTATTTCGCCAAGACAATGCGTTTCTCACTGTTACATGCATTTGAATGGGAAACTCGCCTGAAACAAAGTATAGGTTTTCATTATGTGAATAATTTTAAAATCTTAGCTCAAACGGCTGCAAAACCTGTTTGCCCAGCACGGGGATATTGAGTTCTATAAGATAAAGCCATAAACATGTTTGTCTGAGTCTTCTATCAAAAGTTACAGCGATTTATATGAAGTTGTTCAAAAACGCTTTATTTCGCCAAGACAATGCGTTTCTCACTGTTACATGCATTTGAATGGGAAACTCGCCTGAAACAAAGTATAGGTTTTCATTATGTGAATAATTTTAAAATCTTAGCTCAAACGGCTGCAAAACCTGTTTGCCCAGCACGGGGATATTGAGTTCTATAAGATAAAGCCATAAACATGTTTGTCTGAGTCTTCTATCAAAAGTTACAGCGATTTATATGAAGTTGTTCAAAAACGCTTTATTTCGCCAAGACAATGCGTTTCTCACTGTTACATGCATTTGAATGGGAAACTCGCCTGAAACAAAGTATAGGTTTTCATTATGTGAATAATTTTAAAATCTTAGCTCAAACGGCTGCAAAACCTGTTTGCCCAGCACGGGGATATTGAGTTCTATAAGATAAAGCCATAAACATGTTTGTCTGAGTCTTCTATCAAAAGTTACAGCGATTTATATGAAGTTGTTCAAAAACGCTTTATTTCGCCAAGACAATGCGTTTCTCACTGTTACATGCATTTGAATGGGAAACTCGCCTGAAACAAAGTATAGGTTTTCATTATGTGAATAATTTTAAAATCTTAGCTCAAACGGCTGCAAAACCTGTTTGCCCAGCACGGGGATATTGAGTTCTATAAGATAAAGCCATAAACATGTTTGTCTGAGTCTTCTATCAAAAGTTACAGCGATTTATATGAAGTTGTTCAAAAACGCTTTATTTCGCCAAGACAATGCGTTTCTCACTGTTACATGCATTTGAATGGGAAACTCGCCTGAAACAAAGTATAGGTTTTCATTATGTGAATAATTTTAAAATCTTAGCTCAAACGGCTGCAAAACCTGTTTGCCCAGCACGGGGATATTGAGTTCTATAAGATAAAGCCATAAACATGTTTGTCTGAGTCTTCTATCAAAAGTTACAGCGATTTATATGAAGTTGTTCAAAAACGCTTTATTTCGCCAAGACAATGCGTTTCTCACTGTTACATGCATTTGAATGGGAAACTCGCCTGAAACAAAGTATAGGTTTTCATTATGTGAATAATTTTAAAATCTTAGCTCAAACGGCTGCAAAACCTGTTTGCCCAGCACGGGGATATTGAGTTCTATAAGATAAAGCCATAAACATGTTTGTCTGAGTCTTCTATCAAAAGTTACAGCGATTTATATGAAGTTGTTCAAAAACGCTTTATTTCGCCAAGACAATGCGTTTCTCACTGTTACATGCATTTGAATGGGAAACTCGCCTGAAACAAAGTATAGGTTTTCATTATGTGAATAATTTTAAAATCTTAGCTCAAACGGCTGCAAAACCTGTTTGCCCAGCACGGGGATATTGAGTTCTATAAGATAAAGCCATAAACATGTTTGTCTGAGTCTTCTATCAAAAGTTACAGCGATTTATATGAAGTTGTTCAAAAACGCTTTATTTCGCCAAGACAATGCGTTTCTCACTGTTACATGCATTTGAATGGGAAACTCGCCTGAAACAAAGTATAGGTTTTCATTATGTGAATAATTTTAAAATCTTAGCTCAAACGGCTGCAAAACCTGTTTGCCCAGCACGGGGATATTGAGTTCTATAAGATAAAGCCATAAACATGTTTGTCTGAGTCTTCTATCAAAAGTTACAGCGATTTATATGAAGTTGTTCAAAAACGCTTTATTTCGCCAAGACAATGCGTTTCTCACTGTTACATGCATTTGAATGGGAAACTCGCCTGAAACAAAGTATAGGTTTTCATTATGTGAATAATTTTAAAATCTTAGCTCAAACGGCTGCAAAACCTGTTTGCCCAGCACGGGGATATTGAGTTCTATAAGATAAAGCCATAAACATGTTTGTCTGAGTCTTCTATCAAAAGTTACAGCGATTTATATGAAGTTGTTCAAAAACGCTTTATTTCGCCAAGACAATGCGTTTCTCACTGTTACATGCATTTGAATGGGAAACTCGCCTGAAACAAAGTATAGGTTTTCATTATGTGAATAATTTTAAAATCTTAGCTCAAACGGCTGCAAAACCTGTTTGCCCAGCACGGGGATATTGAGTTCTATAAGATAAAGCCATAAACATGTTTGTCTGAGTCTTCTATCAAAAGTTACAGCGATTTATATGAAGTTGTTCAAAAACGCTTTATTTCGCCAAGACAATGCGTTTCTCACTGTTACATGCATTTGAATGGGAAACTCGCCTGAAACAAAGTATAGGTTTTCATTATGTGAATAATTTTAAAATCTTAGCTCAAACGGCTGCAAAACCTGTTTGCCCAGCACGGGGATATTGAGTTCTATAAGATAAAGCCATAAACATGTTTGTCTGAGTCTTCTATCAAAAGTTACAGCGATTTATATGAAGTTGTTCAAAAACGCTTTATTTCGCCAAGACAATGCGTTTCTCACTGTTACATGCATTTGAATGGGAAACTCGCCTGAAACAAAGTATAGGTTTTCATTATGTGAATAATTTTAAAATCTTAGCTCAAACGGCTGCAAAACCTGTTTGCCCAGCACGGGGATATTGAGTTCTATAAGATAAAGCCATAAACATGTTTGTCTGAGTCTTCTATCAAAAGTTACAGCGATTTATATGAAGTTGTTCAAAAACGCTTTATTTCGCCAAGACAATGCGTTTCTCACTGTTACATGCATTTGAATGGGAAACTCGCCTGAAACAAAGTATAGGTTTTCATTATGTGAATAATTTTAAAATCTTAGCTCAAACGGCTGCAAAACCTGTTTGCCCAGCACGGGGATATTGAGTTCTATAAGATAAAGCCATAAACATGTTTGTCTGAGTCTTCTATCAAAAGTTACAGCGATTTATATGAAGTTGTTCAAAAACGCTTTATTTCGCCAAGACAATGCGTTTCTCACTGTTACATGCATTTGAATGGGAAACTCGCCTGAAACAAAGTATAGGTTTTCATTATGTGAATAATTTTAAAATCTTAGCTCAAACGGCTGCAAAACCTGTTTGCCCAGCACGGGGATATTGAGTTCTATAAGATAAAGCCATAAACATGTTTGTCTGAGTCTTCTATCAAAAGTTACAGCGATTTATATGAAGTTGTTCAAAAACGCTTTATTTCGCCAAGACAATGCGTTTCTCACTGTTACATGCATTTGAATGGGAAACTCGCCTGAAACAAAGTATAGGTTTTCATTATGTGAATAATTTTAAAATCTTAGCTCAAACGGCTGCAAAACCTGTTTGCCCAGCACGGGGATATTGAGTTCTATAAGATAAAGCCATAAACATGTTTGTCTGAGTCTTCTATCAAAAGTTACAGCGATTTATATGAAGTTGTTCAAAAACGCTTTATTTCGCCAAGACAATGCGTTTCTCACTGTTACATGCATTTGAATGGGAAACTCGCCTGAAACAAAGTATAGGTTTTCATTATGTGAATAATTTTAAAATCTTAGCTCAAACGGCTGCAAAACCTGTTTGCCCAGCACGGGGATATTGAGTTCTATAAGATAAAGCCATAAACATGTTTGTCTGAGTCTTCTATCAAAAGTTACAGCGATTTATATGAAGTTGTTCAAAAACGCTTTATTTCGCCAAGGTTCATTATTATTTAAAATCTTAGCTCAAACGGCTGCAAAACCTGTTTGCCCAGCACGGGGATATTGCTCAAACGGCTGCAAAACCTGTTCTGTTTGCCCAGCACGGGGATATTGAGTTCTATAAGATAAAGCCATAAACATGTTTGTCTGAGTCTTCTATCAAAAGTTACAGCGATTTATATGAAGTTGTTCAAAAACGCTTTATTTCGCCAAGACAATGCGTTTCTCACTGTTACATGCATTTGAATGGGAAACTCGCCTGAAACAAAGTATAGGTTTTCATTATGTGAATAATTTTAAAATCTTAGCTCAAACGGCTGCAAAACCTGTTTGCCCAGCACGGGGATATTGAGTTCTATAAGATAAAGCCATAAACATGTTTGTCTGAGTCTTCTATCAAAAGTTACAGCGATTTATATGAAGTTGTTCAAAAACGCTTTATTTCGCCAAGACAATGCGTTTCTCACTGTTACATGCATTTGAATGGGAAACTCGCCTGAAACAAAGTATAGGTTTTCATTATGTGAATAATTTTAAAATCTTAGCTCAAACGGCTGCAAAACCTGTTTGCCCAGCACGGGGATATTGAGTTCTATAAGATAAAGCCATAAACATGTTTGTCTGAGTCTTCTATCAAAAGTTACAGCGATTTATATGAAGTTGTTCAAAAACGCTTTATTTCGCCAAGACAATGCGTTTCTCACTGTTACATGCATTTGAATGGGAAACTCGCCTGAAACAAAGTATAGGTTTTCATTATGTGAATAATTTTAAAATCTTAGCTCCAACAGCTGCAAATCCTGTTTTCTCAGCACGGGGATATTGAGTTCTATAAGATAAAGCCATAAACATGTTTGTCTGAGTCTTCTATCAAAAGTTACAGCGATTTATATGAAGTTGTTCAAAAACGCTTTATTTCGCCAAGACAATGCGTTTCTCACTGTTACATGCATTTGAATGGGAAACTCGCCTGAAACAAAGTATAGGTTTTCATTATGTGAATAATTTTAAAATCTTAGCTCAAACGGCTGCAAAACCTGTTCTGTTTGCCCAGCACGGGGATATTGAGTTCTATAAGATAAAGCCATAAACATGTTTGTCTGAGTCTTCTATCAAAAGTTACAGCGATTTATATGAAGTTGTTCAAAAACGCTTTATTTCGCCAAGACAATGCGTTTCTCACTGTTACATGCATTTGAATGGGAAACTCGCCTGAAACAAAGTATAGGTTTTCATTATGTGAATAATTTTAAAATCTTAGCTCAAACGGCTGCAAAACCTGTTCTGTTTGCCCAGCACGGGGATATTGAGTTCTATAAGATAAAGCCATAAACATGTTATATGAAGTTGTTCAAAAACGCTTTATTTCGCCAAGACAGTGTGTTTCTCACTGTTACATGCATTTGAATGGGAAACTCGCCTGAAACAAAGTATAGGTTTTCATTATGTGAATAATTTTAAAATCTTAGCTCAAACGGCTGCAAAACCTGTTTGCCCAGCACGGGGATATTGAGTTCTATAAGATAAAGCCATAAACATGTTTGTCTGAGTCTTCTATCAAAAGTTACAGCGATTTATATGAAGTTGTTCAAAAACGCTTTATTTCGCCAAGACAATGCGTTTCTCACTGTTACATGCATTTGAATGGGAAACTCGCCTGAAACAAAGTATAGGTTTTCATTATGTGAATAATTTTAAAATCTTAGCTCAAACGGCTGCAAAACCTGTTTGCCCAGCACGGGGATATTGAGTTCTATAAGATAAAGCCATATGTTTGTCTGAGTCTTCTATCAAAAGTTACAGCGATTTATATGAAGTTGTTCAAAAACACTTTATTTCGCCAAGACAATGCGTTTCTCACTGTTACATGCATTTGAATGGGAAACTCGCCTGAAACAAAGTATAGGTTTTCATTATGTGAATAATTTTAAAATCTTAGCTCAAACGGCTGCAAAACCTGTTTGCCCAGCACGGGGATATTGAGTTCTATAAGATAAAGCCATAAACATGTTTGTCTGAGTCTTCTATCAAAAGTTACAGCGATTTATATGAAGTTGTTCAAAAACGCTTTATTTCGCCAAGACAGTGTGTTTCTCACTGTTACATGCATTTGAATGGGAAACTCGCCTGAAACAAAGTATAGGTTTTCATTATGTGAATAATTTTAAAATCTTAGCTCAAACGGCTGCAAAACCTGTTTGCCCAGCACGGGGATATTGAGTTCTATAAGATAAAGCCATAAACATGTTTGTCTGAGTCTTCTATCAAAAGTTACAGCGATTTATATGAAGTTGTTCAAAAACGCTTTATTTCGCCAAGACAATGCGTTTCTCACTGTTACATGCATTTGAATGGGAAACTCGCCTGAAACAAAGTATAGGTTTTCATTATGTGAATAATTTTAAAATCTTAGCTCAAACGGCTGCAAAACCTGTTTGCCCAGCACGGGGATATTGAGTTCTATAAGATAAAGCCATATGTTTGTCTGAGTCTTCTATCAAAAGTTACAGCGATTTATATGAAGTTGTTCAAAAACGCTTTATTTCGCCAAGACAATGCGTTTCTCACTGTTACATGCATTTGAATGGGAAACTCGCCTGAAACAAAGTATAGGTTTTCATTATGTGAATAATTTTAAAATCTTAGCTCAAACGGCTGCAAAACCTGTTTGCCCAGCACGGGGATATTGAGTTCTATAAGATAAAGCCATAAACATGTTTGTCTGAGTCTTCTATCAAAAGTTACAGCGATTTATATGAAGTTGTTCAAAAACGCTTTATTTCGCCAAGACAATGCGTTTCTCACTGTTACATGCATTTGAATGGGAAACTCGCCTGAAACAAAGTATAGGTTTTCATTATGTGAATAATTTTAAAATCTTAGCTCAAACGGCTGCAAAACCTGTTTGCCCAGCACGGGGATATTGAGTTCTATAAGATAAAGCCATAAACATGTTTGTCTGAGTCTTCTATCAAAAGTTACAGCGATTTATATGAAGTTGTTCAAAAACGCTTTATTTCGCCAAGACAATGCGTTTCTCACTGTTACATGCATTTGAATGGGAAACTCGCCTGAAACAAAGTATAGGTTTTCATTATGTGAATAATTTTAAAATCTTAGCTCAAACGGCTGCAAAACCTGTTCTGTTTGCCCAGCACGGGGATATTGAGTTCTATAAGATAAAGCCATATGTTTGTCTGAGTCTTCTATCAAAAGTTACAGCGATTTATATGAAGTTGTTCAAAAACGCTTTATTTCGCCAAGACAATGCGTTTCTCACTGTTACATGCATTTGAATGGGAAACTCGCCTGAAACAAAGTATAGGTTTTCATTATGTGAATAATTTTAAAATCTTAGCTCAAACGGCTGCAAAACCTGTTTGCCCAGCACGGGGATATTGAGTTCTATAAGATAAAGCCATAAACATGTTTGTCTGAGTCTTCTATCAAAAGTTACAGCGATTTATATGAAGTTGTTCAAAAACGCTTTCTTTCGCCAAGACAGTGTGTTTCTCACTGTTACATGCATTTGAATGGGAAACTCGCCTGAAACAAAGTATAGGTTTTCATTATGTGAATAATTTTAAAATCTTAGCTCAAACGGCTGCAAAACCTGTTTTCCCAGCACGGGGACCTTGAGTTCTATAAGATAAAGCCATAAACATGTGTATCCGAGTCTTCTATCAAAAGTTACAGCTATTTATATGAAGTTGTACAAAAACGCTTTATTTCGCCAAGACAGTGCGTTTCTCACTGTTACATGCATTTGAATGGGGAACTCGACCGAAACAAAGTATAGGTTTTCATTATGTGTATAACTTGGAAATCTTAGCTCAAACAGCTGCAAAACCTGTTTTCCCAGCACGGGGACCTTGAGTTTAATAAGATAAAGCCATAAACATGTTTGTCTGAGTCTTCTATCAAAAGTTACAGCTATTTATATGAAGTTGTACAAAAACGCTTTATTTCGCCAAGACAGTGCGTTTCTCACTGTTACATGCATTTGAATGGGGAACTCGACCGAAACAAAGTATAGGTTTTCATTATGTGTATAACTTGGAAATCTTAGCTCAAACAGCTGCAAAACCTGTTTTCCCAGCACGGGGACCTTGAGTTTAATAAGATAAAGCCATAAACATGTTTGTCTGAGTCTTCTATCAAAAGTTACAGCGATTTATATGAAGTTGTACAAAAACGCTTTATTTCGCCAAGACAGTGCGTTTCTCACTGTTACATGCATTTGAATGGGGAACTCGACCGAAACAAAGTATAGGTTTTCATTATGTGTATAACTTGGAAATCTTAGCTCAAACAGCTGCAAAACCTGTTTTCCAGCACGGGATCCTTGAGTTCTATAAGATAAAGCCATAAACATGTTTGTCTGAGTCTTCTATCAAAAGTTACAGCTATTTATATGAAGTTGTACAAAAACGCTTTCTTTCGCCAAGACAGTGCGTTTCTCACTGTTACATGCATTTGAATGGGGAACTCGACCGAAACAAAGTATAGGTTTTCATTATGTGTATAACTTGGAAATCTTAGCTCAAACAGCTGCAAAACCTGTTTTCCCAGCACGGGGACCTTGAGTTTAATAAGATAAAGCCATAAACATGTTTGTCTGAGTCTTCTATCAAAAGTTACAGCGATTTATATGAAGTTGTACAAAAACGCTTTATTTCGCCAAGACAGTGCGTTTCTCACTGTTACATGCATTTGAATGGGGAACTCGACCGAAACAAAGTATAGGTTTTCATTATGTGTATAACTTGGAAATCTTAGCTCAAACAGCTGCAAAACCTGTTTTCCAGCACGGGATCCTTGAGTTCTATAAGATAAAGCCATAAACATGTTTGTCTGAGTCTTCTATCAAAAGTTACAGCTATTTATATGAAGTTGTACAAAAACGCTTTCTTTCGCCAAGACAGTGCGTTTCTCACTGTTACATGCATTTGAATGGGGAACTCGACCGAAACAAAGTATAGGTTTTCATTATGTGTATAACTTGGAAATCTTAGCTCAAACAGCTGCAAAACCTGTTTTCCCAGCACGGGGACCTTGAGTTCTATAAGATAAAGCCATAAACATGTGTATCCGAGTCTTCTATCAAAAGTTACAGCTATTTATATGAAGTTGTACAAAAACGCTTTCTTTCGCCAAGACAGTGCGTTTCTCACTGTTACATGCATTTGAATGGGGAACTCGACCGAAACAAAGTATAGGTTTTCATTATGTGTATAACTTGGAAATCTTAGCTCAAACAGCTGCAAAACCTATTTTGCCAGCACGGGGACCTTGAGTTCTATATGATAAAGCCATAAACATGTTTGTCTGAGTCTTCTATCAAAAGTTACAGCTATTTATATGAAGTTGTACAAAAACGCTTTCTTTCGCCAAGACAGTGCGTTTCTCACTGTTACATGCATTTGAATGGGGAACTCGACCGAAACAAAGTATAGGTTTTCATTATGTGAATAATTTTAAAATCTTAGCTCAAACGGCTGCAAAACCTGTTTGCCCAGCACGGGGATATTGAGTTCTATAAGATAAAGCCATAAACATGTTTGTCTGAGTCTTCTATCAAAAGTTACAGCGATTTATATGAAGTTGTTCAAAAACGCTTTATTTCGCCAAGACAATGCGTTTCTCACTGTTACATGCATTTGAATGGGAAACTCGCCTGAAACAAAGTATAGGTTTTCATTATGTGAATAATTTTAAAATCTTAGCTCAAACGGCTGCAAAACCTGTTTGCCCAGCACGGGGATATTGAGTTCTATAAGATAAAGCCATATGTTTGTCTGAGTCTTCTATCAAAAGTTACAGCGATTTATATGAAGTTGTTCAAAAACGCTTTATTTCGCCAAGACAATGCGTTTCTCACTGTTACATGCATTTGAATGGGAAACTCGCCTGAAACAAAGTATAGGTTTTCATTATGTGAATAATTTTAAAATCTTAGCTCAAACGGCTGCAAAACCTGTTTGCCCAGCACGGGGATATTGAGTTCTATAAGATAAAGCCATAAACATGTTTGTCTGAGTCTTCTATCAAAAGTTACAGCGATTTATATGAAGTTGTTCAAAAACGCTTTATTTCGCCAAGACAATGCGTTTCTCACTGTTACATGCATTTGAATGGGAAACTCGCCTGAAACAAAGTATAGGTTTTCATTATGTGAATAATTTTAAAATCTTAGCTCAAACGGCTGCAAAACCTGTTCTGTTTGCCCAGCACGGGGATATTGAGTTCTATAAGATAAAGCCATATGTTTGTCTGAGTCTTCTATCAAAAGTTACAGCGATTTATATGAAGTTGTTCAAAAACGCTTTATTTCGCCAAGACAATGCGTTTCTCACTGTTACATGCATTTGAATGGGAAACTCGCCTGAAACAAAGTATAGGTTTTCATTATGTGAATAATTTTAAAATCTTAGCTCAAACGGCTGCAAAACCTGTTTGCCCAGCACGGGGATATTGAGTTCTATAAGATAAAGCCATAAACATGTTTGTCTGAGTCTTCTATCAAAAGTTACAGCGATTTATATGAAGTTGTTCAAAAACGCTTTATTTCGCCAAGACAATGCGTTTCTCACTGTTACATGCATTTGAATGGGAAACTCGCCTGAAACAAAGTATAGGTTTTCATTATGTGAATAATTTTAAAATCTTAGCTCAAACGGCTGCAAAACCTGTTTGCCCAGCACGGGGATATTGAGTTCTATAAGATAAAGCCATATGTTTGTCTGAGTCTTCTATCAAAAGTTACAGCGATTTATATGAAGTTGTTCAAAAACACTTTATTTCGCCAAGACAATGCGTTTCTCACTGTTACATGCATTTGAATGGGAAACTCGCCTGAAACAAAGTATAGGTTTTCATTATGTGAATAATTTTAAAATCTTAGCTCAAACGGCTGCAAAACCTGTTTGCCCAGCACGGGGATATTGAGTTCTATAAGATAAAGCCATAAACATGTTTGTCTGAGTCTTCTATCAAAAGTTACAGCGATTTATATGAAGTTGTTCAAAAACGCTTTATTTCGCCAAGACAGTGTGTTTCTCACTGTTACATGCATTTGAATGGGAAACTCGCCTGAAACAAAGTATAGGTTTTCATTATGTGAATAATTTTAAAATCTTAGCTCAAACGGCTGCAAAACCTGTTTGCCCAGCACGGGGATATTGAGTTCTATAAGATAAAGCCATAAACATGTTTGTCTGAGTCTTCTATCAAAAGTTACAGCGATTTATATGAAGTTGTTCAAAAACGCTTTATTTCGCCAAGACAATGCGTTTCTCACTGTTACATGCATTTGAATGGGAAACTCGCCTGAAACAAAGTATAGGTTTTCATTATGTGAATAATTTTAAAATCTTAGCTCAAACGGCTGCAAAACCTGTTTGCCCAGCACGGGGATATTGAGTTCTATAAGATAAAGCCATATGTTTGTCTGAGTCTGCTATCAAAAGTTACAGCGATTTATATGAAGTTGTTCAAAAACGCTTTATTTCGCCAAGACAATGCGTTTCTCACTGTTACATGCATTTGAATGGGAAACTCGCCTGAAACAAAGTATAGGTTTTCATTATGTGAATAATTTTAAAATCTTAGCTCAAACGGCTGCAAAACCTGTTTGCCCAGCACGGGGATATTGAGTTCTATAAGATAAAGCCATAAACATGTTTGTCTGAGTCTTCTATCAAAAGTTACAGCGATTTATATGAAGTTGTTCAAAAACGCTTTATTTCGCCAAGACAATGCGTTTCTCACTGTTACATGCATTTGAATGGGAAACTCGCCTGAAACAAAGTATAGGTTTTCATTATGTGAATAATTTTAAAATCTTAGCTCAAACGGCTGCAAAACCTGTTTGCCCAGCACGGGGATATTGAGTTCTATAAGATAAAGCCATAAACATGTTTGTCTGAGTCTTCTATCAAAAGTTACAGCGATTTATATGAAGTTGTTCAAAAACGCTTTATTTCGCCAAGACAATGCGTTTCTCACTGTTACATGCATTTGAATGGGAAACTCGCCTGAAACAAAGTATAGGTTTTCATTATGTGAATAATTTTAAAATCTTAGCTCAAACGGCTGCAAAACCTGTTCTGTTTGCCCAGCACGGGGATATTGAGTTCTATAAGATAAAGCCATATGTTTGTCTGAGTCTTCTATCAAAAGTTACAGCGATTTATATGAAGTTGTTCAAAAACGCTTTATTTCGCCAAGACAATGCGTTTCTCACTGTTACATGCATTTGAATGGGAAACTCGCCTGAAACAAAGTATAGGTTTTCATTATGTGAATAATTTTAAAATCTTAGCTCAAACGGCTGCAAAACCTGTTTGCCCAGCACGGGGATATTGAGTTCTATAAGATAAAGCCATAAACATGTTTGTCTGAGTCTTCTATCAAAAGTTACAGCGATTTATATGAAGTTGTTCAAAAACGCTTTCTTTCGCCAAGACAGTGTGTTTCTCACTGTTACATGCATTTGAATGGGAAACTCGCCTGAAACAAAGTATAGGTTTTCATTATGTGAATAATTTTAAAATCTTAGCTCAAACGGCTGCAAAACCTGTTTTCCCAGCACGGGGACATTGAGTTCTATAAGATAAAGCCATAAACATGTGTATCCGAGTCTTCTATCAAAAGTTACAGCTATTTATATGAAGTTGTACAAAAACGCTTTATTTCGCCAAGACAGTGCGTTTCTCACTGTTACATGCATTTGAATGGGGAACTCGACCGAAACAAAGTATAGGTTTTCATTATGTGTATAACTTGGAAATCTTAGCTCAAACAGCTGCAAAACCTGTTTTCCCAGCACGGGGACCTTGAGTTTAATAAGATAAAGCCATAAACATGTTTGTCTGAGTCTTCTATCAAAAGTTACAGCTATTTATATGAAGTTGTACAAAAACGCTTTATTTCGCCAAGACAGTGCGTTTCTCACTGTTACATGCATTTGAATGGGGAACTCGACCGAAACAAAGTATAGGTTTTCATTATGTGTATAACTTGGAAATCTTAGCTCAAACAGCTGCAAAACCTGTTTTCCCAGCACGGGGACCTTGAGTTTAATAAGATAAAGCCATAAACATGTTTGTCTGAGTCTTCTATCAAAAGTTACAGCGATTTATATGAAGTTGTACAAAAACGCTTTATTTCGCCAAGACAGTGCGTTTCTCACTGTTACATGCATTTGAATGGGGAACTCGACCGAAACAAAGTATAGGTTTTCATTATGTGTATAACTTGGAAATCTTAGCTCAAACAGCTGCAAAACCTGTTTTCCAGCACGGGATCCTTGAGTTCTATAAGATAAAGCCATAAACATGTTTGTCTGAGTCTTCTATCAAAAGTTACAGCTATTTATATGAAGTTGTACAAAAACGCTTTCTTTCGCCAAGACAGTGCGTTTCTCACTGTTACATGCATTTGAATGGGGAACTCGACCGAAACAAAGTATAGGTTTTCATTATGTGTATAACTTGGAAATCTTAGCTCAAACAGCTGCAAAACCTGTTTTCCCAGCACGGGGACCTTGAGTTTAATAAGATAAAGCCATAAACATGTTTGTCTGAGTCTTCTATCAAAAGTTACAGCGATTTATATGAAGTTGTACAAAAACGCTTTATTTCGCCAAGACAGTGCGTTTCTCACTGTTACATGCATTTGAATGGGGAACTCGACCGAAACAAAGTATAGGTTTTCATTATGTGTATAACTTGGAAATCTTAGCTCAAACAGCTGCAAAACCTGTTTTCCAGCACGGGATCCTTGAGTTCTATAAGATAAAGCCATAAACATGTTTGTCTGAGTCTTCTATCAAAAGTTACAGCTATTTATATGAAGTTGTACAAAAACGCTTTCTTTCGCCAAGACAGTGCGTTTCTCACTGTTACATGCATTTGAATGGGGAACTCGACCGAAACAAAGTATAGGTTTTCATTATGTGTATAACTTGGAAATCTTAGCTCAAACAGCTGCAAAACCTGTTTTCCCAGCACGGGGACCTTGAGTTCTATAAGATAAAGCCATAAACATGTGTATCCGAGTCTTCTATCAAAAGTTACAGCTATTTATATGAAGTTGTACAAAAACGCTTTCTTTCGCCAAGACAGTGCGTTTCTCACTGTTACATGCATTTGAATGGGGAACTCGACCGAAACAAAGTATAGGTTTTCATTATGTGTATAACTTGGAAATCTTAGCTCAAACAGCTGCAAAACCTATTTTGCCAGCACGGGGACCTTGAGTTCTATATGATAAAGCCATAAACATGTTTGTCTGAGTCTTCTATCAAAAGTTACAGCTATTTATATGAAGTTGTACAAAAACGCTTTCTTTCGCCAAGACAGTGCGTTTCTCACTGTTACATGCATTTGAATGGGGAACTCGACCGAAACAAAGTATAGGTTTTCATTATGTGTATAACTTGGAAATCTTAGCTCAAACAGCTGCAAAACCTATTTTGCCAGCACGGGGACCTTGAGTTCTATAAGATAAAGCCATAAACATGTTTGTCTGAGTCTTCTATCAAAAGTTACAGCGATTTATATGAAGTTGTTCAAAAACGCTTTATTTCGCCAAGACAGTGTGTTTCTCACTGTTACATGCATTTGAATGGGAAACTCGCCTGAAACAAAGTATAGGTTTTCATTATGTGAATAATTTTAAAATCTTAGCTCAAACGGCTGCAAAACCTGTTTGCCCAGCACGGGGATATTGAGTTCTATAAGATAAAGCCATAAACATGTTTGTCTGAGTCTTCTATCAAAAGTTACAGCGATTTATATGAAGTTGTTCAAAAACGCTTTATTTCGCCAAGACAATGCGTTTCTCACTGTTACATGCATTTGAATGGGAAACTCGCCTGAAACAAAGTATAGGTTTTCATTATGTGAATAATTTTAAAATCTTAGCTCAAACGGCTGCAAAACCTGTTTGCCCAGCACGGGGATATTGAGTTCTATAAGATAAAGCCATAAACATGTTTGTCTGAGTCTTCTATCAAAAGTTACAGCGATTTATATGAAGTTGTTCAAAAACGCTTTATTTCGCCAAGACAATGCGTTTCTCACTGTTACATGCATTTGAATGGGAAACTCGCCTGAAACAAAGTATAGGTTTTCATTATGTGAATAATTTTAAAATCTTAGCTCAAACGGCTGCAAAACCTGTTTGCCCAGCACGGGGATATTGAGTTCTATAAGATAAAGCCATAAACATGTTTGTCTGAGTCTTCTATCAAAAGTTACAGCGATTTATATGAAGTTGTTCAAAAACGCTTTATTTCGCCAAGACAATGCGTTTCTCACTGTTACATGCATTTGAATGGGAAACTCGCCTGAAACAAAGTATAGGTTTTCATTATGTGAATAATTTTAAAATCTTAGCTCAAACGGCTGCAAAACCTGTTTGCCCAGCACGGGGATATTGAGTTCTATAAGATAAAGCCATAAACATGTTTGTCTGAGTCTTCTATCAAAAGTTACAGCGATTTATATGAAGTTGTTCAAAAACGCTTTATTTCGCCAAGACAATGCGTTTCTCACTGTTACATGCATTTGAATGGGAAACTCGCCTGAAACAAAGTATAGGTTTTCATTATGTGAATAATTTTAAAATCTTAGCTCAAACGGCTGCAAAACCTGTTTGCCCAGCACGGGGATATTGAGTTCTATAAGATAAAGCCATAAACATGTTTGTCTGAGTCTTCTATCAAAAGTTACAGCGATTTATATGAAGTTGTTCAAAAACGCTTTATTTCGCCAAGACAATGCGTTTCTCACTGTTACATGCATTTGAATGGGAAACTCGCCTGAAACAAAGTATAGGTTTTCATTATGTGAATAATTTTAAAATCTTAGCTCAAACGGCTGCAAAACCTGTTCTGTTTGCCCAGCACGGGGATATTGAGTTCTATAAGATAAAGCCATATGTTTGTCTGAGTCTTCTATCAAAAGTTACAGCGATTTATATGAAGTTGTTCAAAAACGCTTTATTTCGCCAAGACAATGCGTTTCTCACTGTTACATGCATTTGAATGGGAAACTCGCCTGAAACAAAGTATAGGTTTTCATTATGTGAATAATTTTAAAATCTTAGCTCAAACGGCTGCAAAACCTGTTTGCCCAGCACGGGGATATTGAGTTCTATAAGATAAAGCCATAAACATGTTTGTCTGAGTCTTCTATCAAAAGTTACAGCGATTTATATGAAGTTGTTCAAAAACGCTTTATTTCGCCAAGACAATGCGTTTCTCACTGTTACATGCATTTGAATGGGAAACTCGCCTGAAACAAAGTATAGGTTTTCATTATGTGAATAATTTTAAAATCTTAGCTCAAACGGCTGCAAAACCTGTTTGCCCAGCACGGGGATATTGAGTTCTATAAGATAAAGCCATATGTTTGTCTGAGTCTTCTATCAAAAGTTACAGCGATTTATATGAAGTTGTTCAAAAACACTTTATTTCGCCAAGACAATGCGTTTCTCACTGTTACATGCATTTGAATGGGAAACTCGCCTGAAACAAAGTATAGGTTTTCATTATGTGAATAATTTTAAAATCTTAGCTCAAACGGCTGCAAAACCTGTTTGCCCAGCACGGGGATATTGAGTTCTATAAGATAAAGCCATAAACATGTTTGTCTGAGTCTTCTATCAAAAGTTACAGCGATTTATATGAAGTTGTTCAAAAACGCTTTATTTCGCCAAGACAATGCGTTTCTCACTGTTACATGCATTTGAATGGGAAACTCGCCTGAAACAAAGTATAGGTTTTCATTATGTGAATAATTTTAAAATCTTAGCTCAAACGGCTGCAAAACCTGTTTGCCCAGCACGGGGATATTGAGTTCTATAAGATAAAGCCATATGTTTGTCTGAGTCTTCTATCAAAAGTTACAGCGATTTATATGAAGTTGTTCAAAAACGCTTTATTTCGCCAAGACAATGCGTTTCTCACTGTTACATGCATTTGAATGGGAAACTCGCCTGAAACAAAGTATAGGTTTTCATTATGTGAATAATTTTAAAATCTTAGCTCAAACGGCTGCAAAACCTGTTTGCCCAGCACGGGGATATTGAGTTCTATAAGATAAAGCCATAAACATGTTTGTCTGAGTCTTCTATCAAAAGTTACAGCGATTTATATGAAGTTGTTCAAAAACGCTTTATTTCGCCAAGACAATGCGTTTCTCACTGTTACATGCATTTGAATGGGAAACTCGCCTGAAACAAAGTATAGGTTTTCATTATGTGAATAATTTTAAAATCTTAGCTCAAACGGCTGCAAAACCTGTTTGCCCAGCACGGGGATATTGAGTTCTATAAGATAAAGCCATAAACATGTTTGTCTGAGTCTTCTATCAAAAGTTACAGCGATTTATATGAAGTTGTTCAAAAACGCTTTATTTCGCCAAGACAATGCGTTTCTCACTGTTACATGCATTTGAATGGGAAACTCGCCTGAAACAAAGTATAGGTTTTCATTATGTGAATAATTTTAAAATCTTAGCTCAAACGGCTGCAAAACCTGTTTGCCCAGCACGGGGATATTGAGTTCTATAAGATAAAGCCATAAACATGTTTGTCTGAGTCTTCTATCAAAAGTTACAGCGATTTATATGAAGTTGTTCAAAAACGCTTTATTTCGCCAAGACAATGCGTTTCTCACTGTTACATGCATTTGAATGGGAAACTCGCCTGAAACAAAGTATAGGTTTTCATTATGTGAATAATTTTAAAATCTTAGCTCAAACGGCTGCAAAACCTGTTTGCCCAGCACGGGGATATTGAGTTCTATAAGATAAAGCCATAAACATGTTTGTCTGAGTCTTCTATCAAAAGTTACAGCGATTTATATGAAGTTGTTCAAAAACGCTTTATTTCGCCAAGACAATGCGTTTCTCACTGTTACATGCATTTGAATGGGAAACTCGCCTGAAACAAAGTATAGGTTTTCATTATGTGAATAATTTTAAAATCTTAGCTCAAACGGCTGCAAAACCTGTTTGCCCAGCACGGGGATATTGAGTTCTATAAGATAAAGCCATAAACATGTTTGTCTGAGTCTTCTATCAAAAGTTACAGCGATTTATATGAAGTTGTTCAAAAACGCTTTATTTCGCCAAGACAATGCGTTTCTCACTGTTACATGCATTTGAATGGGAAACTCGCCTGAAACAAAGTATAGGTTTTCATTATGTGAATAATTTTAAAATCTTAGCTCAAACGGCTGCAAAACCTGTTCTGTTTGCCCAGCACGGGGATATTGAGTTCTATAAGATAAAGCCATATGTTTGTCTGAGTCTTCTATCAAAAGTTACAGCGATTTATATGAAGTTGTTCAAAAACGCTTTATTTCGCCAAGACAATGCGTTTCTCACTGTTACATGCATTTGAATGGGAAACTCGCCTGAAACAAAGTATAGGTTTTCATTATGTGAATAATTTTAAAATCTTAGCTCAAACGGCTGCAAAACCTGTTTGCCCAGCACGGGGATATTGAGTTCTATAAGATAAAGCCATAAACATGTTTGTCTGAGTCTTCTATCAAAAGTTACAGCGATTTATATGAAGTTGTTCAAAAACGCTTTATTTCGCCAAGACAATGCGTTTCTCACTGTTACATGCATTTGAATGGGAAACTCGCCTGAAACAAAGTATAGGTTTTCATTATGTGAATAATTTTAAAATCTTAGCTCAAACGGCTGCAAAACCTGTTTGCCCAGCACGGGGATATTGAGTTCTATAAGATAAAGCCATATGTTTGTCTGAGTCTTCTATCAAAAGTTACAGCGATTTATATGAAGTTGTTCAAAAACGCTTTATTTCGCCAAGACAATGCGTTTCTCACTGTTACATGCATTTGAATGGGAAACTCGCCTGAAACAAAGTATAGGTTTTCATTATGTGAATAATTTTAAAATCTTAGCTCAAACGGCTGCAAAACCTGTTTGCCCAGCACGGGGATATTGAGTTCTATAAGATAAAGCCATAAACATGTTTGTCTGAGTCTTCTATCAAAAGTTACAGCGATTTATATGAAGTTGTTCAAAAACGCTTTATTTCGCCAAGACAATGCGTTTCTCACTGTTACATGCATTTGAATGGGAAACTCGCCTGAAACAAAGTATAGGTTTTCATTATGTGAATAATTTTAAAATCTTAGCTCAAACGGCTGCAAAACCTGTTTGCCCAGCACGGGGATATTGAGTTCTATAAGATAAAGCCATAAACATGTTTGTCTGAGTCTTCTATCAAAAGTTACAGCGATTTATATGAAGTTGTTCAAAAACGCTTTATTTCGCCAAGACAATGCGTTTCTCACTGTTACATGCATTTGAATGGGAAACTCGCCTGAAACAAAGTATAGGTTTTCATTATGTGAATAATTTTAAAATCTTAGCTCAAACGGCTGCAAAACCTGTTTGCCCAGCACGGGGATATTGAGTTCTATAAGATAAAGCCATAAACATGTTTGTCTGAGTCTTCTATCAAAAGTTACAGCGATTTATATGAAGTTGTTCAAAAACGCTTTATTTCGCCAAGACAATGCGTTTCTCACTGTTACATGCATTTGAATGGGAAACTCGCCTGAAACAAAGTATAGGTTTTCATTATGTGAATAATTTTAAAATCTTAGCTCAAACGGCTGCAAAACCTGTTTGCCCAGCACGGGGATATTGAGTTCTATAAGATAAAGCCATAAACATGTTTGTCTGAGTCTTCTATCAAAAGTTACAGCGATTTATATGAAGTTGTTCAAAAACGCTTTATTTCGCCAAGACAATGCGTTTCTCACTGTTACATGCATTTGAATGGGAAACTCGCCTGAAACAAAGTATAGGTTTTCATTATGTGAATAATTTTAAAATCTTAGCTCAAACGGCTGCAAAACCTGTTTGCCCAGCACGGGGATATTGAGTTCTATAAGATAAAGCCATAAACATGTTTGTCTGAGTCTTCTATCAAAAGTTACAGCGATTTATATGAAGTTGTTCAAAAACGCTTTATTTCGCCAAGACAATGCGTTTCTCACTGTTACATGCATTTGAATGGGAAACTCGCCTGAAACAAAGTATAGGTTTTCATTATGTGAATAATTTTAAAATCTTAGCTCAAACGGCTGCAAAACCTGTTCTGTTTGCCCAGCACGGGGATATTGAGTTCTATAAGATAAAGCCATATGTTTGTCTGAGTCTTCTATCAAAAGTTACAGCGATTTATATGAAGTTGTTCAAAAACGCTTTATTTCGCCAAGACAATGCGTTTCTCACTGTTACATGCATTTGAATGGGAAACTCGCCTGAAACAAAGTATAGGTTTTCATTATGTGAATAATTTTAAAATCTTAGCTCAAACGGCTGCAAAACCTGTTTGCCCAGCACGGGGATATTGAGTTCTATAAGATAAAGCCATAAACATGTTTGTCTGAGTCTTCTATCAAAAGTTACAGCGATTTATATGAAGTTGTTCAAAAACGCTTTATTTCGCCAAGACAATGCGTTTCTCACTGTTACATGCATTTGAATGGGAAACTCGCCTGAAACAAAGTATAGGTTTTCATTATGTGAATAATTTTAAAATCTTAGCTCAAACGGCTGCAAAACCTGTTTGCCCAGCACGGGGATATTGAGTTCTATAAGATAAAGCCATATGTTTGTCTGAGTCTTCTATCAAAAGTTACAGCGATTTATATGAAGTTGTTCAAAAACACTTTATTTCGCCAAGACAATGCGTTTCTCACTGTTACATGCATTTGAATGGGAAACTCGCCTGAAACAAAGTATAGGTTTTCATTATGTGAATAATTTTAAAATCTTAGCTCAAACGGCTGCAAAACCTGTTTGCCCAGCACGGGGATATTGAGTTCTATAAGATAAAGCCATAAACATGTTTGTCTGAGTCTTCTATCAAAAGTTACAGCGATTTATATGAAGTTGTTCAAAAACGCTTTATTTCGCCAAGACAGTGTGTTTCTCACTGTTACATGCATTTGAATGGGAAACTCGCCTGAAACAAAGTATAGGTTTTCATTATGTGAATAATTTTAAAATCTTAGCTCAAACGGCTGCAAAACCTGTTTGCCCAGCACGGGGATATTGAGTTCTATAAGATAAAGCCATAAACATGTTTGTCTGAGTCTTCTATCAAAAGTTACAGCGATTTATATGAAGTTGTTCAAAAACGCTTTATTTCGCCAAGACAATGCGTTTCTCACTGTTACATGCATTTGAATGGGAAACTCGCCTGAAACAAAGTATAGGTTTTCATTATGTGAATAATTTTAAAATCTTAGCTCAAACGGCTGCAAAACCTGTTTGCCCAGCACGGGGATATTGAGTTCTATAAGATAAAGCCATATGTTTGTCTGAGTCTTCTATCAAAAGTTACAGCGATTTATATGAAGTTGTTCAAAAACGCTTTATTTCGCCAAGACAATGCGTTTCTCACTGTTACATGCATTTGAATGGGAAACTCGCCTGAAACAAAGTATAGGTTTTCATTATGTGAATAATTTTAAAATCTTAGCTCAAACGGCTGCAAAACCTGTTTGCCCAGCACGGGGATATTGAGTTCTATAAGATAAAGCCATAAACATGTTTGTCTGAGTCTTCTATCAAAAGTTACAGCGATTTATATGAAGTTGTTCAAAAACGCTTTATTTCGCCAAGACAATGCGTTTCTCACTGTTACATGCATTTGAATGGGAAACTCGCCTGAAACAAAGTATAGGTTTTCATTATGTGAATAATTTTAAAATCTTAGCTCAAACGGCTGCAAAACCTGTTTGCCCAGCACGGGGATATTGAGTTCTATAAGATAAAGCCATAAACATGTTTGTCTGAGTCTTCTATCAAAAGTTACAGCGATTTATATGAAGTTGTTCAAAAACGCTTTATTTCGCCAAGACAATGCGTTTCTCACTGTTACATGCATTTGAATGGGAAACTCGCCTGAAACAAAGTATAGGTTTTCATTATGTGAATAATTTTAAAATCTTAGCTCAAACGGCTGCAAAACCTGTTCTGTTTGCCCAGCACGGGGATATTGAGTTCTATAAGATAAAGCCATATGTTTGTCTGAGTCTTCTATCAAAAGTTACAGCGATTTATATGAAGTTGTTCAAAAACGCTTTATTTCGCCAAGACAATGCGTTTCTCACTGTTACATGCATTTGAATGGGAAACTCGCCTGAAACAAAGTATAGGTTTTCATTATGTGAATAATTTTAAAATCTTAGCTCAAACGGCTGCAAAACCTGTTTGCCCAGCACGGGGATATTGAGTTCTATAAGATAAAGCCATAAACATGTTTGTCTGAGTCTTCTATCAAAAGTTACAGCGATTTATATGAAGTTGTTCAAAAACGCTTTCTTTCGCCAAGACAGTGTGTTTCTCACTGTTACATGCATTTGAATGGGAAACTCGCCTGAAACAAAGTATAGGTTTTCATTATGTGAATAATTTTAAAATCTTAGCTCAAACGGCTGCAAAACCTGTTTTCCCAGCACGGGGACATTGAGTTCTATAAGATAAAGCCATAAACATGTGTATCCGAGTCTTCTATCAAAAGTTACAGCTATTTATATGAAGTTGTACAAAAACGCTTTATTTCGCCAAGACAGTGCGTTTCTCACTGTTACATGCATTTGAATGGGGAACTCGACCGAAACAAAGTATAGGTTTTCATTATGTGTATAACTTGGAAATCTTAGCTCAAACAGCTGCAAAACCTGTTTTCCCAGCACGGGGACCTTGAGTTTAATAAGATAAAGCCATAAACATGTTTGTCTGAGTCTTCTATCAAAAGTTACAGCTATTTATATGAAGTTGTACAAAAACGCTTTATTTCGCCAAGACAGTGCGTTTCTCACTGTTACATGCATTTGAATGGGGAACTCGACCGAAACAAAGTATAGGTTTTCATTATGTGTATAACTTGGAAATCTTAGCTCAAACAGCTGCAAAACCTGTTTTCCCAGCACGGGGACCTTGAGTTTAATAAGATAAAGCCATAAACATGTTTGTCTGAGTCTTCTATCAAAAGTTACAGCGATTTATATGAAGTTGTACAAAAACGCTTTATTTCGCCAAGACAGTGCGTTTCTCACTGTTACATGCATTTGAATGGGGAACTCGACCGAAACAAAGTATAGGTTTTCATTATGTGTATAACTTGGAAATCTTAGCTCAAACAGCTGCAAAACCTGTTTTCCAGCACGGGATCCTTGAGTTCTATAAGATAAAGCCATAAACATGTTTGTCTGAGTCTTCTATCAAAAGTTACAGCTATTTATATGAAGTTGTACAAAAACGCTTTCTTTCGCCAAGACAGTGCGTTTCTCACTGTTACATGCATTTGAATGGGGAACTCGACCGAAACAAAGTATAGGTTTTCATTATGTGTATAACTTGGAAATCTTAGCTCAAACAGCTGCAAAACCTGTTTTCCCAGCACGGGGACCTTGAGTTTAATAAGATAAAGCCATAAACATGTTTGTCTGAGTCTTCTATCAAAAGTTACAGCGATTTATATGAAGTTGTACAAAAACGCTTTATTTCGCCAAGACAGTGCGTTTCTCACTGTTACATGCATTTGAATGGGGAACTCGACCGAAACAAAGTATAGGTTTTCATTATGTGTATAACTTGGAAATCTTAGCTCAAACAGCTGCAAAACCTGTTTTCCAGCACGGGATCCTTGAGTTCTATAAGATAAAGCCATAAACATGTTTGTCTGAGTCTTCTATCAAAAGTTACAGCTATTTATATGAAGTTGTACAAAAACGCTTTCTTTCGCCAAGACAGTGCGTTTCTCACTGTTACATGCATTTGAATGGGGAACTCGACCGAAACAAAGTATAGGTTTTCATTATGTGTATAACTTGGAAATCTTAGCTCAAACAGCTGCAAAACCTGTTTTCCCAGCACGGGGACCTTGAGTTCTATAAGATAAAGCCATAAACATGTGTATCCGAGTCTTCTATCAAAAGTTACAGCTATTTATATGAAGTTGTACAAAAACGCTTTCTTTCGCCAAGACAGTGCGTTTCTCACTGTTACATGCATTTGAATGGGGAACTCGACCGAAACAAAGTATAGGTTTTCATTATGTGTATAACTTGGAAATCTTAGCTCAAACAGCTGCAAAACCTATTTTGCCAGCACGGGGACCTTGAGTTCTATATGATAAAGCCATAAACATGTTTGTCTGAGTCTTCTATCAAAAGTTACAGCTATTTATATGAAGTTGTACAAAAACGCTTTCTTTCGCCAAGACAGTGCGTTTCTCACTGTTACATGCATTTGAATGGGGAACTCGACCGAAACAAAGTATAGGTTTTCATTATGTGTATAACTTGGAAATCTTAGCTCAAACAGCTGCAAAACCTATTTTGCCAGCACGGGGACCTTGAGTTCTATAAGATAAAGCCATAAACATGTTTGTCTGAGTCTTCTATCAAAAGTTACAGCGATTTATATGAAGTTGTTCAAAAACGCTTTATTTCGCCAAGACAGTGTGTTTCTCACTGTTACATGCATTTGAATGGGAAACTCGCCTGAAACAAAGTATAGGTTTTCATTATGTGAATAATTTTAAAATCTTAGCTCAAACGGCTGCAAAACCTGTTTGCCCAGCACGGGGATATTGAGTTCTATAAGATAAAGCCATAAACATGTTTGTCTGAGTCTTCTATCAAAAGTTACAGCGATTTATATGAAGTTGTTCAAAAACGCTTTATTTCGCCAAGACAATGCGTTTCTCACTGTTACATGCATTTGAATGGGAAACTCGCCTGAAACAAAGTATAGGTTTTCATTATGTGAATAATTTTAAAATCTTAGCTCAAACGGCTGCAAAACCTGTTTGCCCAGCACGGGGATATTGAGTTCTATAAGATAAAGCCATAAACATGTTTGTCTGAGTCTTCTATCAAAAGTTACAGCGATTTATATGAAGTTGTTCAAAAACGCTTTATTTCGCCAAGACAATGCGTTTCTCACTGTTACATGCATTTGAATGGGAAACTCGCCTGAAACAAAGTATAGGTTTTCATTATGTGAATAATTTTAAAATCTTAGCTCAAACGGCTGCAAAACCTGTTTGCCCAGCACGGGGATATTGAGTTCTATAAGATAAAGCCATAAACATGTTTGTCTGAGTCTTCTATCAAAAGTTACAGCGATTTATATGAAGTTGTTCAAAAACGCTTTATTTCGCCAAGACAATGCGTTTCTCACTGTTACATGCATTTGAATGGGAAACTCGCCTGAAACAAAGTATAGGTTTTCATTATGTGAATAATTTTAAAATCTTAGCTCAAACGGCTGCAAAACCTGTTCTGTTTGCCCAGCACGGGGATATTGAGTTCTATAAGATAAAGCCATATGTTTGTCTGAGTCTTCTATCAAAAGTTACAGCGATTTATATGAAGTTGTTCAAAAACGCTTTATTTCGCCAAGACAATGCGTTTCTCACTGTTACATGCATTTGAATGGGAAACTCGCCTGAAACAAAGTATAGGTTTTCATTATGTGAATAATTTTAAAATCTTAGCTCAAACGGCTGCAAAACCTGTTTGCCCAGCACGGGGATATTGAGTTCTATAAGATAAAGCCATAAACATGTTTGTCTGAGTCTTCTATCAAAAGTTACAGCGATTTATATGAAGTTGTTCAAAAACGCTTTATTTCGCCAAGACAATGCGTTTCTCACTGTTACATGCATTTGAATGGGAAACTCGCCTGAAACAAAGTATAGGTTTTCATTATGTGAATAATTTTAAAATCTTAGCTCAAACGGCTGCAAAACCTGTTTGCCCAGCACGGGGATATTGAGTTCTATAAGATAAAGCCATAAACATGTTTGTCTGAGTCTTCTATCAAAAGTTACAGCGATTTATATGAAGTTGTTCAAAAACGCTTTATTTCGCCAAGACAATGCGTTTCTCACTGTTACATGCATTTGAATGGGAAACTCGCCTGAAACAAAGTATAGGTTTTCATTATGTGAATAATTTTAAAATCTTAGCTCAAACGGCTGCAAAACCTGTTTGCCCAGCACGGGGATATTGAGTTCTATAAGATAAAGCCATAAACATGTTTGTCTGAGTCTTCTATCAAAAGTTACAGCGATTTATATGAAGTTGTTCAAAAACGCTTTATTTCGCCAAGACAATGCGTTTCTCACTGTTACATGCATTTGAATGGGAAACTCGCCTGAAACAAAGTATAGGTTTTCATTATGTGAATAATTTTAAAATCTTAGCTCAAACGGCTGCAAAACCTGTTTGCCCAGCACGGGGATATTGAGTTCTATAAGATAAAGCCATAAACATGTTTGTCTGAGTCTTCTATCAAAAGTTACAGCGATTTATATGAAGTTGTTCAAAAACGCTTTATTTCGCCAAGACAATGCGTTTCTCACTGTTACATGCATTTGAATGGGAAACTCGCCTGAAACAAAGTATAGGTTTTCATTATGTGAATAATTTTAAAATCTTAGCTCAAACGGCTGCAAAACCTGTTTGCCCAAGCACGGGGATATTGAGTTCTATAAGATAAAACCATAAACATGTTTGTCTGAGTCTTCTATCAAAAGTTACAGCGATTTATATGAAGTTGTTCAAAAACGCTTTATTTCGCCAAGACAATGCGTTTCTCACTGTTACATGCATTTGAATGGGAAACTCGCCTGAAACAAAGTATAGGTTTTCATTATGTGAATAATTTTAAAATCTTAGCTCAAATGGCTGCAAAACCTGTTTGCCCAGCACGGGGATATTGAGTTCTATAAGATAAAGCCATAAACATGTTTGTCTGAGTCTTCTATCAAAAGTTACAGCGATTTATATGAAGTTGTTCAAAAACGCTTTATTTCGCCAAGACAATGCGTTTCTCACTGTTACATGCATTTGAATGGGAAACTCGCCTGAAACAAAGTATAGATTTTCATTATGTGAATAATTTTAAAATCTTAGCTCAAACGGCTGCAAAACCTGTTCTGTTTGCCCAGCACGGGGATATTGAGTTCTATAAGATAAAGCCATAAACATGTTTGTCTGAGTCTTCTATCAAAAGTTACAGCGATTTATATGAAGTTGTTCAAAAACGCTTTATTTCGCCAAGACAATGCGTTTCTCACTGTTACATGCATTTGAATGGGAAACTCGCCTGAAACAAAGTATAGGTTTTCATTATGTGAATAATTTTAAAATCTTAGCTCAAACGGCTGCAAAACCTGTTCTGTTTGCCCAGAACGGGGATATTGAGTTCTATAAGATAAAGCCATAAACATGTTTGTCTGAGTCTTCTATCAAAAGTTACAGCGATTTATATGAAGTTGTTCAAAAACGCTTTATTTCGCCAAGACAATGCGTTTCTCACTGTTACATGCATTTGAATGGGAAACTCGCCTGAAACAACGTATAGGTTTTCATTATGTGAATAATTTTAAAATCTTAGCTCAAACGGCTGCAAAACCTGTTTGCCCAGCACGGGGATATTGAGTTCTATAAGATAAAGCCATAAACATGTTTGTCTGAGTCTTCTATCAAAAGTTACAGCGATTTATATGAAGTTGTTCAAAAACGCTTTATTTCGCCAAGACAGTGGGTTTTAGAGTCTTCATCATTAAATCTCTGGTTGCTTCATTTTTCTATCCTATATCAGATATTTTAAAGGTTATCTTAGGTAAAGTTCCATTCTCATGGTGAGGCAAAGTGCTTTATGTGTGTGTGTGCCCGTGTCATGAACGGCTATAAAAGGCCTATAATTAAAGAACAAAGCGGGGTTTGAGTTCGAGTTGCGGCAGACTGTCACTACTTGTAAATGGAACGCAGCCTTCCTACGGCGGACAGCTAATAACAGGAATCGGACGCGGTCCAGCCAAGTCCACAGCAACCACCATAGCAACCGCCTAGCATGACCTTAAAAACATATTCTGTCTTCATAACTATCAAAATCGTGAAATGATTTGCAAAGTGTGAAAGTGTTACAGCTGCAGAGAGCTATGGCGGTATCTATGGAAGCTGTTTACATAGCTAATAATATACGATGTAACCATGGAGACAGTCAGTCACTTGAGCTAGCGGTGCATGTTTACTACAGTGAATAAGGTGATTGAGTGCACAGCGTCCACACTCTGCAGGGGGTAAAGACATTACTTCAATATTGTTTTATATTGATATATATTAGCCTTCTGTTGACCATCACCTCAGGTTCACCATTACAGTTTCAGATTACAGATGCACACTGTCTAAACACATTCAAAAACTCATGTCTCAGAAATAAGCACAGCTGTTCATGTTTGTCATTAGAGTTTTATTTGTAAGAAAATTATGAACTTCATATTGTGCATTAAATAAAAGAACATTTCACAACTCTGAGTCAACAGAAACAGGTAACAGAAATGTCTCTAATGTGTACAGTGTAGTGTAAGCATTAAAAGATCATAAAGGAAAAACTAACATTTATGTGAAACTAATTGTAATAAAAAATGAGCAGGTGCTTTATAGATTTAAAAGAAAGAATCTGAAAACAACACTTTTTTGGTCTAAGTGATCAAAGTAGAAAACAGAACTGATGTTCAAGAACAAACCGTAGCTGCACTAATATTACACATCTCGATCGTTGTACTGAACAGACATGTTGCTTTTAAAACCACATGCAGTGTGTGACCATGACTGTTCACTGAGACCATGAACGCCACTTCGCTGAAGCATTCTTCTTCTTCTTCTTGCCATTAAATTGGAAGCAGAAGCAGCACGAGCTGATTTGATCTACTGAAAGGAAAAAGCAGAACATCTGAGTTGAAACCAGTCAGCTGAAATCATTAAGACAGGAACAAATTCAATGCAGTGTCTCAAGTGGCTTAGCCTGTTACAACTGTTGATACAAGCTAAATACGGTTAACACACAGTGTCAGGGAGCTCCAGTGTGGGAACTAGTGGCTTTAGGTTTGTAGTCATTTAACTTTCATCCATTCATTCGTTTAATTCAGGAGGAAGAAATGCCAGGTTGGTGCAGGCTGGTTACATGCATTTGGTCCCATGCTGTCTTTAATTAAATGACTTGGTTCATTTTATGGCTGGGCTGTATGTGGGGTTATATCATGTTATTTGGGCAGGAGTACCTGTCCCCTGTTAGACTTAGAAAGTTTCTCCATAAGTAGAGTTTCTAACTCTTCTAGCACATCTGTGGCTGACAGCTTTTTGGTGGCTCTTTTTACCCCACACTGGTTGTGAGTGTGTAAATAGCCCCACTAGTTATTTTGGGTTGCAGTTAACTAGGGAGGAAGGGGTGGGTATGCCATGATTAGGTGAATAACAATTATATGTGATACATAAATTTCACAATGCATGCATATATCTCTATCAATTAAACCTGGCCTGAGGGCTGCCATTTTTTACATTCAGTTATTTCTCTTAGAAATGTTGGAACTAAATAATGAATGTGTTACAGTTAAAGTGAAACACTGGTCAGTGTAAATGGCTCATTGGGACACAGAAACCTTTAAATTAAACCTGATATCTAGTGTCAAACAATATCAAAGCTGTAAAAGATGTTTACATTCAGAATTTATAAAACTATTATTGTAAATAAATTCAAACAAGTGAGCTTTTCTCTTTGTGCTGAATATCAACACTGTGGTTTCTTAGACTGTAAGCTGTACTTTAGTGCAACCAGTTGCAGAAGCTGCCACTCCAAATGTCTTTTGATAACAAGAAAAAAATACCTTTTCAGTACACGGCCTGAAGTTCTTCTCCGAAATCTTCTGCAATCGGCTTTGTCTGCTGGTTTGAAGACAATAAACCATAAAAAAGATGATTTAGTCACTTTGTCTGTGTCATGCAGCTCGAATGTGTCGTGTAACGATGTTGAATAGCCGTCGTTATCCCTCTGCTGCGTCAGTAGGATTGTACTGTACAGCATCTCATTGATATGTGAGGAATGCTAATGTAACACGATAACAGACTTACATCATTAAAATATAAAGTGCAGGAGATATTTAGATATTTTTTATATTTATATTACATTTTATAGCTGACGGATATTACTAAATAGATAGAATTTACTAAATAGCTGGATGAACATGAAAAATATGTCTATAATAACAAATGACCATGAGAGCCAGTAGAATTAATTCAGCTGGACACTCAAAAGACGTCCTTAAATGCTCTTTAAGTGGCAGAACAGATGAACAAACAGTTAATCGCTTACTTGAGATGAAATCTGCTCAGCTACTTTGAAAACAGCTTCTAACTGGTTCCTCCTTTAACAGGATGACTGCTCAGGGGTAAGGCCATCATGCAATCCAGCAACCTTTATGGTTCTGCTTTGATTCACCAGGAACTATTAGGGAAACCTTCCAGCGCCTCCTGTGAAAGACACAGGCATAAACACACAAACATTTATTAACATGTTCCACAGTGTTCCAGTTTGATTTTCTTATCCTGTGGACAACAACGTACATGGATGCAGGTTTATTGTTAACTTTTGTAAGGTTTATTTAATGAACATATCCAGCTGCAGCTCCACTGTGATCCTGAACTGGATAAGCACTTAAGAAAATGTGTCAATAAATGGACAAACATCAACTTACTATATTTATCCAAACAGACGGGACCAATAATGCTTCGCTGAGTTAGAGACTTTAACAGACTCTTCTATGTAAGAATGTCTCGTGCTGATATACCTGCAAACTTGACAACAAAGGTTTTTCAGACTACATGTAGCTGTCCTCTATGTCAGCTAACACATTTACATTTATGTCACACTTATTTCTGCTTTCCCATTTTATAATTATTACTTACATTTTGATTAGATACCTTGAGTTTGTAAATGATCAGATTACATAATTGGAATACAATGTATTCAATTCAGGGTTGCGGGAGGATGAAGCCTATCCCAGCTGATACAGGACAAAGACAGGCTGCCAGTTTATTGCAGGGCTAATACAATATGTGTAACAGAAAATCCACTTAAATGTTTGATATTTCTTATAATAATCATAATTATGACTATTATTTAAAGGTTTCTTCATAAATACATTTTGATTTTTTATAACCCCTAAAATATAAACCTGAGCTGTTTCAGATTCTGACCTCTGACCTCAGTGACCTGGCTGTGTCCTCACTGCAGCTCCCTCTTGGAAGTACGTCTGCTTCTTGTCTTCCCCCAGTGTTGACCGCCTGATATCAAGATATCACGTACTGTAACTGAGGAACAAAAAAGGACAAACACTTGCCTTCATTTAAAAGTACATTCATACAGAGATAATCTATGGAAACACACTAGTTCACAGTTTGGGAGGAACCAGTTCCTGTGAAACATTTCTGTATATGAACATCATGTGGAGAATGAATGAAATGAGTTCTTCAGGTGACTCAGCAGTCCCACACTGACAAATGAAATCTAGTTAAACTATTAAGCATATTTGCTCTTCTGAAATCTGTGTTAAACAACAACAAACATAAATTAGTAACAAAAACTACAGCTGAGTATAGGCTTTACAAACCACCAGCAGCCATAATGCTAAATTTTAATCTTCAAATGTTTCTGAGCTGTCTTCAACCTGCTTTTAGCACATTAAAGTCTCAATAAATAAAGTCAATGCAGACTCAATCCTAAATGTTCAGCACACAGAGACACAGAGGTACTGTTTAAAGTTTAGTGTTAACTTGAGTCACTGATCATTCACAGTATTACAGAGTCTGGCAGTCTTTGCATGATGTCCACGTCACTGTAAGTTTCTAGCTGACTCTCAGGTGTGCCAGCAGGAAAGAGTAATAATAACCTGCATCCTGAGGTTTGTCATGCAGGATTAAAGGAGCCAAGCTTTGTTCACACAGCTAGGATTGTATTTTACACTGACCCTGGGTCAGTATCAACTTCAAGAAGACAGCTGTAACTGTTGATAGAAGAATCACACACACATATTTATGGCTTTGCCTTATAGAATTCAGCATCTCAGTGCTCAGGAAATAGGTTTTGCAGCTGTTTGAGCTAAGATTTTCAAGTTATTCACAAATTAAAACCTATACTTTGTGTCGGGCAAGAACTAAATTCAAATGCATGTAACAGTGAGAAACGCGTTTCTCATCAACTTCATAGAGCTTGCTGTAACTTTTGATAGAAGACTCAGACAAACATATTCATGGCTTTATCTTATAGACTTCAATATCCCCCCAATGTGTGTGTGAGTCTTCTCTCAAAATTTACAGCTGTCTTTATGAAGTTTATGGAAAAACACTTTATTTCACCACGTTAGTGCGTTTCTCGCTATTACATGCATTTGAATGGAGTTCTCGCCCGACACAAAGTATAGGTTTTCAATTTGTGAATAACTTGAAAATCTTAGCTCAAACAGCTGCAAAACCTATTTCCTCAGCACGGAGATGCTGAATTCTATAAGGCAAAGCCATAAATATGTGTGTGTGTGAGTCCTCTATCAAAAGTTACAGCTGTCTTCATGAAGTTGATACTGACCCAGGGTCAGTGTAAAATACAAGTTATTCACATAATGAAAACTTATACTTTGTTTCGTGCAAGAACTCCATTCAAATGCATGTAATAGTCAGAAACGCACTGTCTCGGCGAAATGAAGCCTTTTTGTACAACTTCATGAAGTTAGCTGTAACTTTTGATAAAAGGCTCAAAGCAGAGGGATAACGACGGCTATTCAACATCGTTACACGACACATTCGAGCTGCATGACGCAGACAAAGTGACTAAATCATCTTTTTTGTGGTTTATTGTCTTCAAACCAGCAGACAAAGCCGATTGCAGAAGATGTCGGAGAAGAACTTCAGGCCGTGTACTGAAAAGGTATTTTTTTCTTGTTATCAAAAGACATTTGGAGTGGCAGCTTCTGCAACTGGTTGCACTAAAGTACAGCTTACAGTCTAAGAAACCACAGTGTTGATATTCAGCACAAAGAGAAAAGCTCACTTGTTTGAATTTATTTACAATCATAGTTTTATAAATTCTGAATGTAAACATCTTTTACAGCTTTGATATTGTTTGACACTAGATATCAGGTTTAATTTAAAGGTTTCTGTGTCCCAATGAGCCATTTACACTGACCAGTGTTTCACTTTAACTGTAACACATTCATTATTTAGTTCCAACATTTCTAAGAGAAATAACTGAATGTAAAAAATGGCAGCCCTCAGGCCAGGTTTAATTGATAGAGATATATGCATGCATTGTGAAATTTATGTATCACATATAATTGTTATTCACCTAATCATGGCATACCCACCCCTTCCTCCCTAGTTAACTGCAACCCAAAATAACTAGTGGGGCTATTTACACACTCACAACCAGTGTGGGGTAAAAAGAGCCACCAAAAAGCTGTCAGCCACAGATGTGCTAGAAGAGTTAGAAACTCTACTTATGGAGAAACTTTCTAAGTCTAACAGGGGACAGGTACTCCTGCCCAAATAACATGATATAACCCCACATACAGCCCAGCCATAAAATGAACCAAGTCATTTAATTAAAGACAGCATGGGACCAAATGCATGTAACCAGCCTGCACCAACCTGGCATTTCTTCCTCCTGAATTAAACGAATGAATGGATGAAAGTTAAATGACTACAAACCTAAAGCCACTAGTTCCCACACTGGAGCTCCCTGACACTGTGTGTTAACCGTATTTAGCTTGTATCAACAGTTGTAACAGGCTAAGCCACTTGAGACACTGCATTGAATTTGTTCCTGTCTTAATGATTTCAGCTGACTGGTTTCAACTCAGATGTTCTGCTTTTTCCTTTCAGTAGATCAAATCAGCTCGTGCTGCTTCTGCTTCCAATTTAATGGCAAGAAGAAGAAGAAGAATGCTTCAGCGAAGTGGCGTTCATGGTCTCAGTGAACAGTCATGGTCACACACTGCATGTGGTTTTAAAAGCAACATGTCTGTTCAGTACAACGATCGAGATGTGTAATATTAGTGCAGCTACGGTTTGTTCTTGAACATCAGTTCTGTTTTCTACTTTGATCACTTAGACCAAAAAAGTGTTGTTTTCAGATTCTTTCTTTTAAATCTATAAAGCACCTGCTCATTTTTTATTACAATTAGTTTCACATAAATGTTAGTTTTTCCTTTATGATCTTTTAATGCTTACACTACACTGTACACATTAGAGACATTTCTGTTACCTGTTTCTGTTGACTCAGAGTTGTGAAATGTTCTTTTATTTAATGCACAATATGAAGTTCATAATTTTCTTACAAATAAAACTCTAATGACAAACATGAACAGCTGTGCTTATTTCTGAGACATGAGTTTTTGAATGTGTTTAGACAGTGTGCATCTGTAATCTGAAACTGTAATGGTGAACCTGAGGTGATGGTCAACAGAAGGCTAATATATATCAATATAAAACAATATTGAAGTAATGTCTTTACCCCCTGCAGAGTGTGGACGCTGTGCACTCAATCACCTTATTCACTGTAGTAAACATGCACCGCTAGCTCAAGTGACTGACTGTCTTTATGGTTACATCGTATATTATTAGCTATGTAAACAGCTTCCATAGATACCGCCATAGCTCTCTGCAGCTGTAACACTTTCACACTTTGCAAATCATTTCACGATTTTGATAGTTATGAAGACAGAATATGTTTTTAAGGTCATGCTAGGCGGTTGCTATGGTGGTTGCTGTGGACTTGGCTGGACCGCGTCCGATTCCTGTTATTAGCTGTCCGCCGTAGGAAGGCTGCGTTCCATTTACAAGTAGTGACAGTCTGCCGCAACTCGAACTCAAACCCCGCTTTGTTCTTTAATTATAGGCCTTTTATAGCCGTTCATGACACGGGCACACACACACATAAAGCACTTTGCCTCACCATGAGAATGGAACTTTACCTAAGCTAACCTTTAAAATATCTGATATAGGATAGAAAAATTGAAGCAACCAGAGATTTAATGATGAAGACTCTGGGTTCTGTAGTGACCTGAATGACTCTTTGCATACAATTTATTGAAGAGGACTTTAGAATGCACTTTACATTTAGACTGTTGCTGTTTAATTTTTTACATTGTTGCGGTGTTATGTCATGAATAAAGTTCACCTGCTGGGGGTTTGATGGATCAGATCATCATAATCAATGGGTCCTGAGGTTGGCGGGACTGTCTCTGGTGATGTCACCATGAAGGAACAGCATCTGGCACGTGTTGCTGAAACATCCCAGTACACTGGTGTAGTTTCCTCTCCAGCTGTTTGACATTTGACACTTCAACATTAAGGAGAAGAAGAAGAAACAGTGTTAGGTCAGGTGACCACATGGTTTCTAAAGTAACTGACAGGAAGTAACCAGGCCGTTAGAAATGGATGGCATGTGTTTAGAGTTACTGGAGTTGGGTAACTCTACTTACCAAAAGCAGAAGCACACAGATGAAGGATCAGATGCTGAATGTTGCAGGAACATGCTCGTGCGGTGGTCATTCAGTGCTGCTCCAGCAGGTTAGACAGTCCAAGACTGATATACTGCCCATCTGAGAGTTTGAAAACACACATGCAAAGATTTATTTTGTATTACAGTCAAAGTTGGATGTTCATTTTTGTCCTTTAAAAATGTTTGTGTATTTGAAAGCGCTAACATTTAAGGATGACTTGGATCGTCTCCTTTAAAGGGGAGACAAGTGTATCCACTGATCCACGTCACTTTACCTGGATGATGACTCCTCTCCCCCTCACTCAGAAACGCTCCTAATATAACCAAGCAAATAAATAATATTGAAGATTTACTTACATCATTACAAAAACAGGAAAAACATCTCCCTTTGATTCTATTTCTCCATTCCTGCTGAACATCAGGCAACAAATATCTCAATAAATCACAGTAAAATGTAAAGCACATGTTTTCTCTGCTTTGTCTAACCTCTGCAGAGCCTCTGTCAAGAAAAACATATCTGTAAGCATAAAACAAATATACATTTCATAACACGTCACTGGACAAACCTCGGTCAGTTGATTTCCTCTGTGCAGTGTAGACGAACATCAGTCAGCAAGTCAAGGTGGTGAGATGGACTGGTGTCCTTTGTGACTCTGCTGGTTCTTCTGAGGAAATACCACCGTCTCTCCACACCGTCACCATCTGTGAGCACAAACTGCTGCTCTGCTCTGCCAGCATGTAGGAAATCACATATCACACACACAGGGGTGAAGAAACATTAGAACTCAACTTTGGATACTTTAGATCTAAACAGATCAAAGTAGCTCTTAGCTTCAACAATCAGTGAACAGACAAACAATGATACCATACTGATTCTGTATGAATACAATATGGTATTTTCAATACAGGTGTCAAATTAATTTACTAAAACTAATACAGATATATGTATTTTTTTTTTTATAAATTCGTTTGCTAAATTATAAGAATATATATTTTTTCATTTAACAATTGCAACTGAAAGAAATTAAATATTGAACAAAAATATATTGTCACATTCTGAGCATGCTCAGCATGCTGACAGACTTGAAGTTGCTACAGATTTTAAGAAGTGATAATTATAGGGAAAAAACTTCTCTTTTTCATCCGTTTAATCAAACATTTGATGCCTTAGATGTCTCAGTCCTATAGCATTCTGCAACTACAACTAAGCTGAAGCTTGGATTTGGCTGCAGGTGCCCTGTACATCCTTCTCAACATGTGGGTACCATTTAATCACACTTCTTCCTGAGCTTTGCTTCGTCACAAGACCAAAGGTGGCATCCCGTGTCACGGTCATATCATCATCCAGAAGAAACATTTGAAGAAACATCATGGAGAAGAAACATTTACGCGCCTCCCGGTTTTGTTTTCTGATCCTGCAAAAAGACTGAGGACAACAAAGCCCAGAGAACACGAGATACACAACATCCAACATTCAGACTCAACAGCCTCCATAAATGAAGAGCACCAGGTTGGTTCAGTTATAGTAGATGTCATGGAATTTTTTAAATAAAGTCTGCAACACAGAAAGAGCTGTGATCATGCTATTTATTACTGTGCACAGGAGAGCAAACACACATCAAACATCACAGTTCAGTCATGTCAGCTCTGCCACTTCACGTGTCTCGCTATGAAACCTAACGGATCAATGGTTATGCTGTTTTGTGCCCTTGACGTTATCAGCACCTGTAAAGGGAGTTGTTTTCTCAAACTGCTGAAGTAAGTTCATCTAGTTTTAGAAACCTTCATTGAACAGTCTATAACAGTGTCACAACTAAGCATATGCATAAGCACTTAAATGCTTTAAATGAGAATAACATAAAATTTCTATTACAGGAGCTAGAGCCTGTCCCAGTAGTCATAGGTAGAGCACACCTGGACAGGTCACCAGTCTGTCAGAGGACTAACACAGATGCAGCCTGACTCAATCCTAAATGTTCAGCACACAGAGACACAGAGGTACCGTTTAAAGTTCAGTGTTAACTTGAGTCACTGATCATTTGCAGTATTACAGAGTCTGGCAGTCTTTGCATGATGTCCACGTCACTGTAAGTTTCTAGCTGACTCTCAGGTGTGACAGGTGTGCCAGCAGGAAAGAGTAATAATAGCCTGCATCCTGAGGTTTTTCATGCAGGATTAAAGGAGCCAGGCTTTGTTCACACAGCTAGGATTGTATTTTACACTGACCCTGGGTCAGTATAAGTATCATACAGTTTAAACGAAGCACTGAAACTTGCACATATTTATTACAGATGCACTGAAGCTAATCGAGATATTTGCTGTCAGTCTGTGGCTGCGATTAAACACTTTACTGGAAACTTTATTAACTAGTAACTTCGTCAGTCATGACAGAAGCTAATATTTCTGTGCTAACATCGTTTAAACAGTAACAGCTTTACTCCAATATAAGCTAACGTTTACACCGTAACTTTAAGCTAGCACCATAAAGACGGTAAAACACGTAATAACATCTACAAATGCATCTTAAAGCTGTTATATTAGCACTCGGTGTATTACTAACATAACCACATTAACATTATTGACACTCGCTGGTCTGACTTTTAATAGTCATTCTATAAATGCTGTCCGTTTAAACGGTCTTACCTGTACACACTCCTGTATCCACCGGATTGCAGCCAGAGTGGATTCTGGAGTCTTCCCACGCTCCTGTTAGTGATCCTCCATCTGGATGGATGATAACAACCTTCTGAACAATCTAGCAGGAGATGGTCCATATCTAGGGGATATGGACTGACAACAGCCGAAGCGGGTGAATAAAGTCACCCAGTCGCTAGCTGTGCGATTACCCAGCATACACCAGCACAATATTAGGCACAGCACCACCATAGACATTTTCAGTGGTTTTGAATGCAGGACATGGTTATCTTACCTTGTAAAATGCATGACAATAAAACAGCTAACCACCATAAAATGGTATTGTGTATGTATGTATGTGCATGTGTGTGTGTGTGTGTGTGTGAGAGAGAGAGAGAGAGAGAGGGGGGGGGGGGGGGGGGGAGAGATCAAAGGCGTGCGCTTATGTTTTTTCTTGATCAAGAGTGTGCCTCCTCTCTCTTATTGGATGTATGGTATAGCATGTTTATTCAGGTGCACCTTTGAAGTCTATGAGAATACTTTGCAGCCTGGTCTGAGTGGTCATTTCTGCACAGACACAATGAAGCGTGCACTCAGTTTAGAGGAGGCTGTTGCTGCAGTTTTGCACTCTCCACAAGCAGTGGAGATACTTCTGACAGCGAAGAAGAATTTTTGCCAGGCACCGAGGAGCTTTGCAGCTCATGTGCGGAGGAGGAGAAGGAGAAGGAGGAAGAAGAGCAGGAGGAAGAGACAAGACTGGAGGATGGCCAGTGGAGATCTAAAAATGGAGAAATCATGTGGCAACCCACACACGAAGAGGTCCTGCCATTTTTTCCTCCCCCCATTTTAACCCCAGGACCAACCCATTATGCAATTCGTATAGGATCAGCAGCCCTGTGAGCACTTTCCATCTTTTTTTTGCAGAGGACATTATGCAGCTAATCCTGCATTTCACCAACCTGCAGGGGCAACAGGTCAGTAAAAGACTGGAAGATGAGGAGTTGCAGGCTTACATGGGGCTTGTGATGCTGGCTGGCCTGTACAGGTCTCAACATGAAACGACAACAAGCCTGTGAAATGGGGAGACAGGGCTCTTCTGTTTCATGCTACCATGTCAAAAAAAAAATGATTTGAGCAAATTAATCGGGCAGTAAGATTCGATGATCGTCTCTCCCGTCCAGGTCGCTAGGGGGGGGGGCAAGGCTGTGGTTTCCTACATCCCCAAGCAAAGAAAAAAGGTTGTCTTATTGAGCACCAGGCACCGTGAGCTACAAGTCCAGGACTCTGGGAAGAGAAAGCCCCACATCATCCTGGATTATAACAAATGCAAAGGGACTGTGGATCATTTGGACCAGGTAAGCACAATTATAAGTAATTTATTTGCCAAATTGTTTACCGTTTCTCATTGTTATAACTGATAAAGTCAGATAATGTGATCATAATAGTTTTGATATGAGATGATAGTTTTAGACTATGATAGTTTTGATAGTTACAGTAAGGAGGGGGGGGGGGGTCCAGTTTGACGCCCACAGGCAGAAAGAATCTCTTGCTTATGGCTGTATAAATCTGTTCATGTCACCTGATCATTTCTTTTTGTTTTGCAGGTTTGTGGCAACTACTCCTGCCGTAGAAGGACACGTAGGTGGCCCATGTGTCTGTTCTACCACATGATCGAGGTAAGCTGCTATAATGCTTTCATTCAAGACAGCTGTAACTTTTGATAGAAGACGCATATAAACATATTTATGGCTTTATCTTATAAAGTTCGATATCCCCGTGTTGAGCAAACAGGTTTTGCAGCTGTTTGATCTAAGATTTTCAAGTTATTCACAAAATGAATACCTATACTTTGTTTCGTGCGACAACTCCATTCAAATGCATGTAATAGTCAGAAACGCACTGTCTTGGCGAAATAAAGCGTTTACAACTTCATGAAGACAGCTCTAACTTTTGATAGGAGACTCAGATATGCGTATTTATGGCTTTATCTGATCGAATTCAATATCCCCGTGTTGAGCAAACAGTTTTAAAGCTATGTGAGCTAAGATTTTCAAGTTATTCACAAGATGAAAACCTATACTTTGTTTCGTGCGAGAACTCCATTCAAATGCATGTAATAGTCAGAAACGCACGGTCTCGGCGAAATAAGGTGTTTTTGTACAGCTTGAAGTTACCTGTAACTTTTGATAGAAGGCTCAGACACACATCAATATGGCTTTGCCTTATACAATTCAGCATCTCCGTGCTGGGGAAACAGGTTTTGCAGCTGTTTGAGCCAAGAGCTTCCAGTTATTGAAAAAATGAAAGCCTATACTTTGTTTCGTGCGAGAACTCCATTCAAATGCATGTAAAAGTCAGAAACGCACTGTCTCGGCGAAATAAAGGGTTTACAACTTCATGAAGACAGCTGTAACTTTTGATAGGAAACTCAGATATACGTATTTATGGCTTTATCTTATAGAATTCAATATCCCCGTTGAGCAAACAGTTTTAAAGCTATGTGAGCTAAGATTTTTAAGTTATTCACAAAATAAAAAGCTATACTTTGTTTCGTGTGAGAACTCCATTTATGTTACGCCCCTAATCTAGGCGTGTAGGGACGCACATAAGGTTGGAGGAGAGAGATACAAATCCCCGCCCTGGTTCCCAAGCCAAACATCCAAACCAGTTGTGAGTAAAAAAAAGGTGATTTTATTTAAGGACAAGAAGCATAGCTCCAGGGTGAGCCCAGGCCAAAATAATAAACAAAACCAACTAAGACCCACCAGCAAAGACTAACTAAACCCTAGGAAAGAAAAAGAACAAACAAATGACAGAGCTATCCCTCGCTCCCTGACCAAGAAAACAGGAGAAAACGATTCCAAAAGAAAAGGCAGCTCACCCCTTCCGCTTCAGCCCACGAGTGCCTAAGCTCTCAGCTAATGCACTAGGAGCGGCTTTTACAATTCACCCTCACACAAATACACAAAATAAGCACAGGCTGGGAAAACCATGGTCAGGACCGCGACGGCTGTCAGGCTACTCGCTCGTTGCACACACTCTCTCCCTCTCTCCCCTCTGGAGCTGTCAGAGCGGCTTTTTGAACGTGGTCACCTGTTCCATGGTCCAATCAGCTGCTCACTACTCTTCATTAGGGGAGGGACCTGTAAAGTGTCTTAAACACAGTAAAGAGACACGTCTCGCATGTAATAGTCAGAAACGCACTATCTTTGCAAAATAAAGCCTTTTTGTACAACTTCATGAAGTTAGCTGTAACTTTTGATAGAAGATTCAGATTTACGTAGTTATGGCTTTATCTTATAATATTCAGTATCCCCGTGTTGAGCAAACAGGTTTGAGCTAAGATTTTCGAGTTATTCACATAATGAAAACCTATACTTTGTTTCGTGCGAGAACTGCATTCAAATGCATGTAATAGTCAGAAACGCACTGTCTCGGCGAAATAAAGTGTTTTTGTACAGCTTCATGAAGACAGCTGTAACTTTTGATAGAAGGCTCAGATTGATGTATTTATGGTTTTATCTTATAGAATTCAATATCCCCGTGCTGGGAAAACAGATTTTGCAGCTGTGTGAGCTAAGATTTCCAAGTTATACACATAATGAAAATCTATACTTTGTTTCGGTCGAGTTCCCCATTCAAATGCATGTAACAGTGAGAAACGCACTGTCTTGGCGAAAGAAAGCGTTTTTGTACAACTTCATATAAATAGCTGTAACTTTTGATAGAAGACTCGGATACACATGTTTATGGCTTTATCTTATAGAACTCAAGGTCCCCGTGCTGGGCAAACAAAACAGGTTTTGCAGCTGTTTGAGCTAAGATTTTCAAGTTATACACATAATGAAAACCTATACTTTGTTTCGGTGAGTTCCCCATTCAAATGCATGTAACAGTGAGAAACGCACTGTCTTGGCGAAAGAAAGCGTTTTTGTACAACTTCATATAAATAGCTGTAACTTTTGATAGAAGACTCGGATACACATGTTTATGGCTTTATCTTATAGAACTCAAGGTCCCCGTGCTGGGCAAACAGGATTTGCAGCTGTTTGAGCTAAGATTTCCAAGTTATTCACATAATGAAAACCTATACTTTGTTTCGGTCGAGTTCCCCATTCAAATGCATGTAACAGTGAGAAACGCATTGTCTTGGCGAAAGAAAGCGTTTTTGTACAACTTCATATAAATAGCTGTAACTTTTGATAGAAGACTCAGACAAACATGTTTATGGCTTTATCTTATAGAACTCAAGGTCCCCGTGCTGGGAAAACAGGATTTGCAGCTGTTGGAGCTAAGATTTTCAAGTTATACACATAATGAAAACCTATACTTTGTTTCGGTCGAGTTCCCCATTCAAATGCATGTAACAGTGAGAAACGCACTGTCTTGGCGAAAGAAAGCGTTTTTGTACAACTTCATATAAATAGCTGTAACTTTTGATAGAAGACTCAGACAAACATGTTTATGGCTTTATCTTATAGAACTCAAGGTCCCCGTGCTGGGAAAACAGGATTTGCAGCTGTTGGAGCTAAGATTTTCAAGTTATACACATAATGAAAACCTATACTTTGTTTCGGTCGAGTTCCCCATTCAAATGCATGTAACAGTGAGAAACGCACTGTCTTGGCGAAAGAAAGCGTTTTTGTACAACTTCATATAAATAGCTGTAACTTTTGATAGAAGACTCAGACAAACATGTTTATGGCTTTATCTTATAGAACTCAAGGTCCCCGTGCTGGGAAAACAGGTTTTGCAGCTGTTTGAGCTAAGATTTCCAAGTTATACACATAATGAAAACCTATACTTTGTTTCGGTCGAGTTCCCCATTCAAATGCATGTAACAGTGAGAAACGCACTGTCTTGGCGAAAGAAAGCGTTTTTGTACAACTTCATATAAATAGCTGTAACTTTTGATAGAAGACTCAGACAAACATGTTTATGGCTTTATCTTATAGAACTCAATATCCCCGTGCTGGGAAAACAGGTTTTGCAGCTGTTGGAGCTAAGATTTTCAAGTTATACACATAATGAAAACCTATACTTTGTTTCGGTCGAGTTCCCCATTCAAATGCATGTAACAGTGAGAAACGCACTGTCTTGGCGAAAGAAAGCGTTTTTGTACAACTTCATATAAATAGCTGTAACTTTTGATAGAAGACTCAGACAAACATGTTTATGGCTTTATCTTATAGAACTCAAGGTCCCCGTGCTGGGAAAACAGGTTTTGCAGCTGTTTGAGCTAAGATTTCCAAGTTATACACATAATGAAAACCTATACTTTGTTTCGGTCGAGTTCGGTCAAGTTTCGGTCCCCATGCTGGGAAAACAGGATTTGCAGCTGTTGGAGCTAAGATTTTCAAGTTATACACATAATGAAAACCTATACTTTGTTTCGGTCGAGTTCCCCATTCAAATGCATGTAACAGTGAGAAACGCACTGTCTTGGCGAAAGAAAGCGTTTTTGTACAACTTCATATAAATAGCTGTAACTTTTGATAGAAGACTCAGACAAACATGTTTATGGCTTTATCTTATAGAACTCAAGGTCCCCGTGCTGGGAAAACAGGATTTGCAGCTGTTGGAGCTAAGATTTTCAAGTTATACACATAATGAAAACCTATACTTTGTTTCGGTCGAGTTCCCCATTCAAATGCATGTAACAGTGAGAAACGCACTGTCTTGGCGAAAGAAAGCGTTTTTGTACAACTTCATATAAATAGCTGTAACTTTTGATAGAAGACTCAGACAAACATGTTTATGGCTTTATCTTATAGAACTCAAGGTCCCCGTGCTGGGAAAACAGGTTTTGCAGCTGTTTGAGCTAAGATTTCCAAGTTATACACATAATGAAAACCTATACTTTGTTTCGGTCGAGTTCGGTCAAGTTTCGGTCCCCATGCTGGGAAAACAGGATTTGCAGCTGTTGGAGCTAAGATTTTCAAGTTATACACATAATGAAAACCTATACTTTGTTTCGGTCGAGTTCCCCATTCAAATGCATGTAACAGTGAGAAACGCACTGTCTTGGCGAAAGAAAGCGTTTTTGTACAACTTCATATAAATAGCTGTAACTTTTGATAGAAGACTCAGACAAACATGTTTATGGCTTTATCTTATAGAACTCAAGGTCCCCGTGCTGGGAAAACAGGATTTGCAGCTGTTGGAGCTAAGATTTTCAAGTTATACACATAATGAAAACCTATACTTTGTTTCGGTCGAGTTCCCCATTCAAATGCATGTAACAGTGAGAAACGCACTGTCTTGGCGAAAGAAAGCGTTTTTGTACAACTTCATATAAATAGCTGTAACTTTTGATAGAAGACTCAGACAAACATGTTTATGGCTTTATCTTATAGAACTCAAGGTCCCCGTGCTGGGAAAACAGGTTTTGCAGCTGTTTGAGCTAAGATTTCCAAGTTATACACATAATGAAAACCTTTACTTTGTTTCGGTCGAGTTCCCCATTCAAATGCATGTAACAGTGAGAAACGCACTGTCTTGGCGAAAGAAAGCGTTTTTGTACAACTTCATATAAATAGCTGTAACTTTTGATAGAAGACTCAGACAAACATGTTTATGGCTTTATCTTATAGAACTCAATATCCCCGTGCTGGGAAAACAGGATTTGCAGCTGTTGGAGCTAAGATTTTCAAGTTATACACATAATGAAAACCTATACTTTGTTTCGGTCGAGTTCCCCATTCAAATGCATGTAACAGTGAGAAACGCACTGTCTTGGCGAAAGAAAGCGTTTTTGTACAACTTCATATAAATAGCTGTAACTTTTGATAGAAGACTCAGACAAACATGTTTATGGCTTTATCTTATAGAACTCAAGGTCCCCGTGCTGGGAAAACAGGTTTTGCAGCTGTTTGAGCTAAGATTTCCAAGTTATACACATAATGAAAACCTATACTTTGTTTCGGTCGAGTTCGGTCGAGTTTCGGTCCCCATGCTGGGAAAACAGGATTTGCAGCTGTTGGAGCTAAGATTTTCAAGTTATACACATAATGAAAACCTATACTTTGTTTCGGTCGAGTTCCCCATTCAAATGCATGTAACAGTGAGAAACGCACTGTCTTGGCGAAAGAAAGCGTTTTTGTACAACTTCATATAAATAGCTGTAACTTTTGATAGAAGACTCAGACAAACATGTTTATGGCTTTATCTTATAGAACTCACGGTCCCCGTGCTGGGCAAACAGGATTTGCAGCTGTTGGAGCTAAGATTTTCAAGTTATACACATAATGAAAACCTATACTTTGTTTCGGTCGAGTTCCCCATTCAAATGCATGTAACAGTGAGAAACGCACTGTCTTGGCGAAAGAAAGCGTTTTTGTACAACTTCATATAAATAGCTGTAACTTTTGATAGAAGACTCAGACAAACATGTTTATGGCTTTATCTTATAGAACTCAAGGTCCCCGTGCTGGGAAAACAGGATTTGCAGCTGTTGGAGCTAAGATTTTAAAATTATTCACATAATGAAAACCTATACTTTGTTTCGGTCGAGTTCCCCATTCAAATGCATGTAACAGTGAGAAACGCACTGTCTTGGCGAAAGAAAGCGTTTTTGTACAACTTCATATAAATAGCTGTAACTTTTGATAGAAGACTCAGACAAACATGTTTATGGCTTTATCTTATAGAACTCAAGGTCCCCGTGCTGGGAAAACAGGTTTTGCAGCTGTTTGAGCTAAGATTTCCAAGTTATACACATAATGAAAACCTATACTTTGTTTCGGTCGAGTTCGGTCGAGTTTCGGTCCCCATGCTGGGAAAACAGGATTTGCAGCTGTTGGAGCTAAGATTTTCAAGTTATACACATAATGAAAACCTATACTTTGTTTCGGTCGAGTTCCCCATTCAAATGCATGTAACAGTGAGAAACGCACTGTCTTGGCGAAAGAAAGCGTTTTTGTACAACTTCATATAAATAGCTGTAACTTTTGATAGAAGACTCAGACAGACATGTTTATGGCTTTATCTTATAGAACTCAAGGTCCCCGTGCTGGGCAAACAGGATTTGCAGCTGTTGGAGCTAAGATTTTCAAGTTATACACATAATGAAAACCTATACTTTGTTTCGGTCGAGTTCCCCATTCAAATGCATGTAACAGTGAGAAACGCACTGTCTTGGCGAAAGAAAGCGTTTTTGTACAACTTCATATAAATAGCTGTAACTTTTGATAGAAGACTCAGACAAACATGTTTATGGCTTTATCTTATAGAACTCAAGGTCCCCGTGCTGGGAAAACAGGATTTGCAGCTGTTGGAGCTAAGATTTTCAAGTTATACACATAATGAAAACCTATACTTTGTTTCGGTCGAGTTCCCCATTCAAATGCATGTAACAGTGAGAAACGCACTGTCTTGGCGAAAGAAAGCGTTTTTGTACAACTTCATATAAATAGCTGTAACTTTTGATAGAAGACTCAGACAAACATGTTTATGGCTTTATCTTATAGAACTCAAGGTCCCCGTGCTGGGAAAACAGGTTTTGCAGCTGTTTGAGCTAAGATTTCCAAGTTATACACATAATGAAAACCTATACTTTGTTTCGGTCGAGTTCCCCATTCAAATGCATGTAACAGTGAGAAACGCACTGTCTTGGCGAAAGAAAGCGTTTTTGTACAACTTCATATAAATAGCTGTAACTTTTGATAGAAGACTCAGACAAACATGTTTATGGCTTTATCTTATAGAACTCAAGGTCCCCGTGCTGGGAAAACAGGATTTGCAGCTGTTGGAGCTAAGATTTCCAAGTTATACACATAATGAAAACCTATACTTTGTTTCGGTCGAGTTCCCCATTCAAATGCATGTAACAGTGAGAAACGCACTGTCTTGGCGAAAGAAAGCGTTTTTGTACAACTTCATATAAATAGCTGTAACTTTTGATAGAAGACTCAGACAAACATGTTTATGGCTTTATCTTATAGAACTCAAGGTCCCCGTGCTGGGAAAACAGGATTTGCAGCTGTTGGAGCTAAGATTTTCAAGTTATACACATAATGAAAACCTATACTTTGTTTCGGTCGAGTTCCCCATTCAAATGCATGTAACAGTGAGAAACGCACTGTCTTGGCGAAAGAAAGCGTTTTTGTACAACTTCATATAAATAGCTGTAACTTTTGATAGAAGACTCAGACAAACATGTTTATGGCTTTATCTTATAGAACTCAATATCCCCGTGCTGGGAAAACAGGTTTTGCAGCTGTTTGAGCTAAGATTTCCAAGTTATACACATAATGAAAACCTATACTTTGTTTCGGTCGAGTTCCCCATTCAAATGCATGTAACAGTGAGAAACGCACTGTCTTGGCGAAAGAAAGCGTTTTTGTACAACTTCATATAAATAGCTGTAACTTTTGATAGAAGACTCAGACAAACATGTTTATGGCTTTATCTTATAGAACTCAAGGTCCCCGTGCTGGGAAAACAGGTTTTGCAGCTGTTTGAGCTAAGATTTCCAAGTTATACACATAATGAAAACCTATACTTTGTTTCGGTCGAGTTCGGTCGAGTTTCGGTCCCCATGCTGGGAAAACAGGATTTGCAGCTGTTGGAGCTAAGATTTTCAAGTTATACACATAATGAAAACCTATACTTTGTTTCGGTCGAGTTCCCCATTCAAATGCATGTAACAGTGAGAAACGCACTGTCTTGGCGAAAGAAAGCGTTTTTGTACAACTTCATATAAATAGCTGTAACTTTTGATAGAAGACTCAGACAAACATGTTTATGGCTTTATCTTATAGAACTCACGGTCCCCGTGCTGGGCAAACAGGATTTGCAGCTGTTGGAGCTAAGATTTTCAAGTTATACACATAATGAAAACCTATACTTTGTTTCGGTCGAGTTCCCCATTCAAATGCATGTAACAGTGAGAAACGCACTGTCTTGGCGAAAGAAAGCGTTTTTGTACAACTTCATATAAATAGCTGTAACTTTTGATAGAAGACTCAGACAAACATGTTTATGGCTTTATCTTATAGAACTCAAGGTCCCCGTGCTGGGAAAACAGGATTTGCAGCTGTTGGAGCTAAGATTTTAAAATTATTCACATAATGAAAACCTATACTTTGTTTCGGTCGAGTTCCCCATTCAAATGCATGTAACAGTGAGAAACGCACTGTCTTGGCGAAAGAAAGCGTTTTTGTACAACTTCATATAAATAGCTGTAACTTTTGATAGAAGACTCAGACAAACATGTTTATGGCTTTATCTTATAGAACTCAAGGTCCCCGTGCTGGGAAAACAGGTTTTGCAGCTGTTTGAGCTAAGATTTCCAAGTTATACACATAATGAAAACCTATACTTTGTTTCGGTCGAGTTCGGTCGAGTTTCGGTCCCCATGCTGGGAAAACAGGATTTGCAGCTGTTGGAGCTAAGATTTTCAAGTTATACACATAATGAAAACCTATACTTTGTTTCGGTCGAGTTCCCCATTCAAATGCATGTAACAGTGAGAAACGCACTGTCTTGGCGAAAGAAAGCGTTTTTGTACAACTTCATATAAATAGCTGTAACTTTTGATAGAAGACTCAGACAGACATGTTTATGGCTTTATCTTATAGAACTCAAGGTCCCCGTGCTGGGCAAACAGGATTTGCAGCTGTTGGAGCTAAGATTTTCAAGTTATACACATAATGAAAACCTATACTTTGTTTCGGTCGAGTTCCCCATTCAAATGCATGTAACAGTGAGAAACGCACTGTCTTGGCGAAAGAAAGCGTTTTTGTACAACTTCATATAAATAGCTGTAACTTTTGATAGAAGACTCAGACAAACATGTTTATGGCTTTATCTTATAGAACTCAAGGTCCCCGTGCTGGGAAAACAGGATTTGCAGCTGTTGGAGCTAAGATTTTCAAGTTATACACATAATGAAAACCTATACTTTGTTTCGGTCGAGTTCCCCATTCAAATGCATGTAACAGTGAGAAACGCACTGTCTTGGCGAAAGAAAGCGTTTTTGTACAACTTCATATAAATAGCTGTAACTTTTGATAGAAGACTCAGACAAACATGTTTATGGCTTTATCTTATAGAACTCAAGGTCCCCGTGCTGGGAAAACAGGTTTTGCAGCTGTTTGAGCTAAGATTTCCAAGTTATACACATAATGAAAACCTATACTTTGTTTCGGTCGAGTTCCCCATTCAAATGCATGTAACAGTGAGAAACGCACTGTCTTGGCGAAAGAAAGCGTTTTTGTACAACTTCATATAAATAGCTGTAACTTTTGATAGAAGACTCAGACAAACATGTTTATGGCTTTATCTTATAGAACTCAAGGTCCCCGTGCTGGGAAAACAGGATTTGCAGCTGTTGGAGCTAAGATTTCCAAGTTATACACATAATGAAAACCTATACTTTGTTTCGGTCGAGTTCCCCATTCAAATGCATGTAACAGTGAGAAACGCACTGTCTTGGCGAAAGAAAGCGTTTTTGTACAACTTCATATAAATAGCTGTAACTTTTGATAGAAGACTCAGACAAACATGTTTATGGCTTTATCTTATAGAACTCAAGGTCCCCGTGCTGGGAAAACAGGATTTGCAGCTGTTGGAGCTAAGATTTTCAAGTTATACACATAATGAAAACCTATACTTTGTTTCGGTCGAGTTCCCCATTCAAATGCATGTAACAGTGAGAAACGCACTGTCTTGGCGAAAGAAAGCGTTTTTGTACAACTTCATATAAATAGCTGTAACTTTTGATAGAAGACTCAGACAAACATGTTTATGGCTTTATCTTATAGAACTCAATATCCCCGTGCTGGGAAAACAGGTTTTGCAGCTGTTTGAGCTAAGATTTCCAAGTTATACACATAATGAAAACCTATACTTTGTTTCGGTCGAGTTCCCCATTCAAATGCATGTAACAGTGAGAAACGCACTGTCTTGGCGAAAGAAAGCGTTTTTGTACAACTTCATATAAATAGCTGTAACTTTTGATAGAAGACTCAGACAAACATGTTTATGGCTTTATCTTATAGAACTCAAGGTCCCCGTGCTGGGAAAACAGGTTTTGCAGCTGTTTGAGCTAAGATTTCCAAGGTATACACATAATGAAAACCTATACTTTGTTTCGGTCGAGTTCGGTCGAGTTTCGGTCCCCATGCTGGGAAAACAGGATTTGCAGCTGTTGGAGCTAAGATTTTCAAGTTATACACATAATGAAAACCTATACTTTGTTTCGGTCGAGTTCCCCATTCAAATGCATGTAACAGTGAGAAACGCACTGTCTTGGCGAAAGAAAGCGTTTTTGTACAACTTCATATAAATAGCTGTAACTTTTGATAGAAGACTCAGACAAACATGTTTATGGCTTTATCTTATAGAACTCACGGTCCCCGTGCTGGGCAAACAGGATTTGCAGCTGTTGGAGCTAAGATTTTCAAGTTATACACATAATGAAAACCTATACTTTGTTTCGGTCGAGTTCCCCATTCAAATGCATGTAACAGTGAGAAACGCACTGTCTTGGCGAAAGAAAGCGTTTTTGTACAACTTCATATAAATAGCTGTAACTTTTGATAGAAGACTCAGACAAACATGTTTATGGCTTTATCTTATAGAACTCAAGGTCCCCGTGCTGGGAAAACAGGATTTGCAGCTGTTGGAGCTAAGATTTTAAAATTATTCACATAATGAAAACCTATACTTTGTTTCGGTCGAGTTCCCCATTCAAATGCATGTAACAGTGAGAAACGCACTGTCTTGGCGAAAGAAAGCGTTTTTGTACAACTTCATATAAATAGCTGTAACTTTTGATAGAAGACTCAGACAAACATGTTTATGGCTTTATCTTATAGAACTCAAGGTCCCCGTGCTGGGAAAACAGGTTTTGCAGCTGTTTGAGCTAAGATTTCCAAGTTATACACATAATGAAAACCTATACTTTGTTTCGGTCGAGTTCGGTCGAGTTTCGGTCCCCATGCTGGGAAAACAGGATTTGCAGCTGTTGGAGCTAAGATTTTCAAGTTATACACATAATGAAAACCTATACTTTGTTTCGGTCGAGTTCCCCATTCAAATGCATGTAACAGTGAGAAACGCACTGTCTTGGCGAAAGAAAGCGTTTTTGTACAACTTCATATAAATAGCTGTAACTTTTGATAGAAGACTCAGACAGACATGTTTATGGCTTTATCTTATAGAACTCAAGGTCCCCGTGCTGGGCAAACAGGATTTGCAGCTGTTGGAGCTAAGATTTTCAAGTTATACACATAATGAAAACCTATACTTTGTTTCGGTCGAGTTCCCCATTCAAATGCATGTAACAGTGAGAAACGCACTGTCTTGGCGAAAGAAAGCGTTTTTGTACAACTTCATATAAATAGCTGTAACTTTTGATAGAAGACTCAGACAAACATGTTTATGGCTTTATCTTATAGAACTCAAGGTCCCCGTGCTGGGAAAACAGGATTTGCAGCTGTTGGAGCTAAGATTTTCAAGTTATACACATAATGAAAACCTATACTTTGTTTCGGTCGAGTTCCCCATTCAAATGCATGTAACAGTGAGAAACGCACTGTCTTGGCGAAAGAAAGCGTTTTTGTACAACTTCATATAAATAGCTGTAACTTTTGATAGAAGACTCAGACAAACATGTTTATGGCTTTATCTTATAGAACTCAATATCCCCGTGCTGGGAAAACAGGTTTTGCAGCTGTTTGAGCTAAGATTTCCAAGTTATACACATAATGAAAACCTATACTTTGTTTCGGTCGAGTTCCCCATTCAAATGCATGTAACAGTGAGAAACGCACTGTCTTGGCGAAAGAAAGCGTTTTTGTACAACTTCATATAAATAGCTGTAACTTTTGATAGAAGACTCAGACAAACATGTTTATGGCTTTATCTTATAGAACTCAAGGTCCCCGTGCTGGGAAAACAGGATTTGCAGCTGTTGGAGCTAAGATTTCCAAGTTATACACATAATGAAAACCTATACTTTGTTTCGGTCGAGTTCCCCATTCAAATGCATGTAACAGTGAGAAACGCACTGTCTTGGCGAAAGAAAGCGTTTTTGTACAACTTCATATAAATAGCTGTAACTTTTGATAGAAGACTCAGACAAACATGTTTATGGCTTTATCTTATAGAACTCAAGGTCCCCGTGCTGGGAAAACAGGATTTGCAGCTGTTGGAGCTAAGATTTTCAAGTTATACACATAATGAAAACCTATACTTTGTTTCGGTCGAGTTCCCCATTCAAATGCATGTAACAGTGAGAAACGCACTGTCTTGGCGAAATAAAGCGTTTTTGTACAACTTCATATAAATAGCTGTAACTTTTGATAGAAGACTCAGACAAACATGTTTATGGCTTTATCTTATAGAACTCAATATCCCCGTGCTGGGAAAACAGGTTTTGCAGCTGTTTGAGCTAAGATTTCCAAGTTATACACATAATGAAAACCTATACTTTGTTTCGGTCGAGTTCCCCATTCAAATGCATGTAACAGTGAGAAACGCACTGTCTTGGCGAAAGAAAGCGTTTTTGTACAACTTCATATAAATAGCTGTAACTTTTGATAGAAGACTCAGACAAACATGTTTATGGCTTTATCTTATAGAACTCAATATCCCCGTGCTGGGAAAACAGGATTTGCAGCTGTTGGAGCTAAGATTTTCAAGTTATACACATAATGAAAACCTATACTTTGTTTCGGTCGAGTTCCCCATTCAAATGCATGTAACAGTGAGAAACGCACTGTCTTGGCGAAAGAAAGCGTTTTTGTACAACTTCATATAAATAGCTGTAACTTTTGATAGAAGACTCAGACAAACATGTTTATGGCTTTATCTTATAGAACTCAAGGTCCCCGTGCTGGGAAAACAGGTTTTGCAGCTGTTTGAGCTAAGATTTCCAAGTTATACACATAATGAAAACCTATACTTTGTTTCGGTCGAGTTCCCCATTCAAATGCATGTAACAGTGAGAAACGCACTGTCTTGGCGAAATAAAGCGTTTTTGTACAACTTCATATAAATAGCTGTAACTTTTGATAGAAGACTCAGACAAACATGTTTATGGCTTTATCTTATAGAACTCAAGGTCCCCGTGCTGGGAAAACAGGATTTGCAGCTGTTGGAGCTAAGATTTTCAAGTTATACACATAATGAAAACCTATAATTTGTTTCGGTCGAGTTCCCCATTCAAATGCATGTAACAGTGAGAAACGCACTGTCTTGGCGAAATAAAGCGTTTTTGTACAACTTCATATAAATAGCTGTAACTTTTGATAGAAGACTCAGACAAACATGTTTATGGCTTTATCTTATAGAACTCAAGGTCCCCGTGCTGGGAAAACAGGTTTTGCAGCCGTTTGAGCTAAGATTTTAAAATTATTCACATAATGAAAACCTATACTTTGTTTCGGTCGAGTTCCCCATTCAAATGCATGTAACAGTGAGAAACGCACTGTCTTGGCGAAAGAAAGCGTTTTTGTACAACTTCATATAAATAGCTGTAACTTTTGATAGAAGACTCAGACAAACATGTTTATGGCTTTATCTTATAGAACTCAAGGTCCCCGTGCTGGGAAAACAGGTTTTGCAGCCGTTTGAGCTAAGATTTTAAAATTATTCACATAATGAAAACCTATACTTTGTTTCGGTCGAGTTCCCCATTCAAATGCATGTAACAGTGAGAAACGCACTGTCTTGGCGAAAGAAAGCGTTTTTGTACAACTTCATATAAATAGCTGTAACTTTTGATAGAAGACTCAGACAAACATGTTTATGGCTTTATCTTATAGAACTCAAGGTCCCCGTGCTGGGAAAACAGGATTTGCAGCTGTTGGAGCTAAGATTTTCAAGTTATACACATAATGAAAACCTATAATTTGTTTCGGTCGAGTTCCCCATTCAAATGCATGTAACAGTGAGAAACGCACTGTCTTGGCGAAATAAAGCGTTTTTGTACAACTTCATATAAATAGCTGTAACTTTTGATAGAAGACTCAGACAAACATGTTTATGGCTTTATCTTATAGAACTCAAGGTCCCCGTGCTGGGAAAACAGGTTTTGCAGCTGTTTGAGCTAAGATTTCCAAGTTATACACATAATGAAAACCTATACTTTGTTTCGGTCGAGTTCCCCATTCAAATGCATGTAACAGTGAGAAACGCACTGTCTTGGCGAAAGAAAGCGTTTTTGTACAACTTCATATAAATAGCTGTAACTTTTGATAGAAGACTCAGACAAACATGTTTATGGCTTTATCTTATAGAACTCAATATCCCCGTGCTGGGAAAACAGGATTTGCAGCTGTTGGAGCTAAGATTTTCAAGTTATACACATAATGAAAACCTATACTTTGTTTCGGTCGAGTTCCCCATTCAAATGCATGTAACAGTGAGAAACGCACTGTCTTGGCGAAAGAAAGCGTTTTTGTACAACTTCATATAAATAGCTGTAACTTTTGATAGAAGACTCAGACAAACATGTTTATGGCTTTATCTTATAGAACTCAAGGTCCCCGTGCTGGGAAAACAGGATTTGCAGCTGTTGGAGCTAAGATTTTCAAGTTATACACATAATGAAAACCTATACTTTGTTTCGGTCGAGTTCCCCATTCAAATGCATGTAACAGTGAGAAACGCACTGTCTTGGCGAAAGAAAGCGTTTTTGTACAACTTCATATAAATAGCTGTAACTTTTGATAGAAGACTCAGACAAACATGTTTATGGCTTTATCTTATAGAACTCAAGGTCCCCGTGCTGGGAAAACAGGTTTTGCAGCTGTTTGAGCTAAGATTTCCAAGTTATACACATAATGAAAACCTTTACTTTGTTTCGGTCGAGTTCCCCATTCAAATGCATGTAACAGTGAGAAACGCACTGTCTTGGCGAAAGAAAGCGTTTTTGTACAACTTCATATAAATAGCTGTAACTTTTGATAGAAGACTCAGACAAACATGTTTATGGCTTTATCTTATAGAACTCAATATCCCCGTGCTGGGAAAACAGGATTTGCAGCTGTTGGAGCTAAGATTTTCAAGTTATACACATAATGAAAACCTATACTTTGTTTCGGTCGAGTTCCCCATTCAAATGCATGTAACAGTGAGAAACGCACTGTCTTGGCGAAAGAAAGCGTTTTTGTACAACTTCATATAAATAGCTGTAACTTTTGATAGAAGACTCAGACAAACATGTTTATGGCTTTATCTTATAGAACTCAAGGTCCCCGTGCTGGGAAAACAGGATTTGCAGCTGTTGGAGCTAAGATTTTAAAATTATTCACATAATGAAAACCTATACTTTGTTTCGGTCGAGTTCCCCATTCAAATGCATGTAACAGTGAGAAACGCACTGTCTTGGCGAAAGAAAGCGTTTTTGTACAACTTCATATAAATAGCTGTAACTTTTGATAGAAGACTCAGACAAACATGTTTATGGCTTTATCTTATAGAACTCAAGGTCCCCGTGCTGGGAAAACAGGTTTTGCAGCTGTTTGAGCTAAGATTTCCAAGTTATACACATAATGAAAACCTATACTTTGTTTCGGTCGAGTTCGGTCGAGTTTCGGTCCCCATGCTGGGAAAACAGGATTTGCAGCTGTTGGAGCTAAGATTTTCAAGTTATACACATAATGAAAACCTATACTTTGTTTCGGTCGAGTTCCCCATTCAAATGCATGTAACAGTGAGAAACGCACTGTCTTGGCGAAAGAAAGCGTTTTTGTACAACTTCATATAAATAGCTGTAACTTTTGATAGAAGACTCAGACAGACATGTTTATGGCTTTATCTTATAGAACTCAAGGTCCCCGTGCTGGGAAAACAGGTTTTGCAGCTGTTTGAGCTAAGATTTCCAAGGTATACACATAATGAAAACCTATACTTTGTTTCGGTCGAGTTCGGTCGAGTTTCGGTCCCCATGCTGGGAAAACAGGATTTGCAGCTGTTGGAGCTAAGATTTTCAAGTTATACACATAATGAAAACCTATACTTTGTTTCGGTCGAGTTCCCCATTCAAATGCATGTAACAGTGAGAAACGCACTGTCTTGGCGAAAGAAAGCGTTTTTGTACAACTTCATATAAATAGCTGTAACTTTTGATAGAAGACTCAGACAAACATGTTTATGGCTTTATCTTATAGAACTCACGGTCCCCGTGCTGGGCAAACAGGATTTGCAGCTGTTGGAGCTAAGATTTTCAAGTTATACACATAATGAAAACCTATACTTTGTTTCGGTCGAGTTCCCCATTCAAATGCATGTAACAGTGAGAAACGCACTGTCTTGGCGAAAGAAAGCGTTTTTGTACAACTTCATATAAATAGCTGTAACTTTTGATAGAAGACTCAGACAAACATGTTTATGGCTTTATCTTATAGAACTCAAGGTCCCCGTGCTGGGAAAACAGGATTTGCAGCTGTTGGAGCTAAGATTTTAAAATTATTCACATAATGAAAACCTATACTTTGTTTCGGTCGAGTTCCCCATTCAAATGCATGTAACAGTGAGAAACGCACTGTCTTGGCGAAAGAAAGCGTTTTTGTACAACTTCATATAAATAGCTGTAACTTTTGATAGAAGACTCAGACAAACATGTTTATGGCTTTATCTTATAGAACTCAAGGTCCCCGTGCTGGGAAAACAGGTTTTGCAGCTGTTTGAGCTAAGATTTCCAAGTTATACACATAATGAAAACCTATACTTTGTTTCGGTCGAGTTCCCCATTCAAATGCATGTAACAGTGAGAAACGCACTGTCTTGGCGAAAGAAAGCGTTTTTGTACAACTTCATATAAATAGCTGTAACTTTTGATAGAAGACTCAGACAAACATGTTTATGGCTTTATCTTATAGAACTCAAGGTCCCCGTGCTGGGAAAACAGGATTTGCAGCTGTTGGAGCTAAGATTTCCAAGTTATACACATAATGAAAACCTATACTTTGTTTCGGTCGAGTTCCCCATTCAAATGCATGTAACAGTGAGAAACGCACTGTCTTGGCGAAAGAAAGCGTTTTTGTACAACTTCATATAAATAGCTGTAACTTTTGATAGAAGACTCAGACAAACATGTTTATGGCTTTATCTTATAGAACTCAAGGTTCCCGTGCTGGGAAAACAGGATTTGCAGCTGTTGGAGCTAAGATTTCCAAGTTATACACATAATGAAAACCTATACTTTGTTTCGGTCGAGTTCCCCATTCAAATGCATGTAACAGTGAGAAACGCACTGTCTTGGCGAAAGAAAGCGTTTTTGTACAACTTCATATAAATAGCTGTAACTTTTGATAGAAGACTCAGACAAACATGTTTATGGCTTTATCTTATAGAACTCAAGGTCCCCGTGCTGGGAAAACAGGATTTGCAGCTGTTTGAGCTAAGATTTCCAAGTTATACACATAATGAAAACCTATACTTTGTTTCGGTCGAGTTCCCCATTCAAATGCATGTAACAGTGAGAAACGCACTGTCTTGGCGAAAGAAAGCGTTTTTGTACAACTTCATATAAATAGCTGTAACTTTTGATAGAAGACTCAGACAAACATGTTTATGGCTTTATCTTATAGAACTCAAGGTCCCCGTGCTGGGAAAACAGGATTTGCAGCTGTTGGAGCTAAGATTTTAAAATTATTCACATAATGAAAACCTATACTTTGTTTCGGTCGAGTTCCCCATTCAAATGCATGTAACAGTGAGAAACGCACTGTCTTGGCGAAAGAAAGCGTTTTTGTACAACTTCATATAAATAGCTGTAACTTTTGATAGAAGACTCAGACAAACATGTTTATGGCTTTATCTTATAGAACTCAAGGTCCCCGTGCTGGCAAAATAGGTTTTGCAGCTGTTTGAGCTAAGATTTCCAAGTTATTCACATAATGAAAACCTATACTTTGTTTCGGTCGAGTTCCCCATTCAAATGCATGTAACAGTGAGAAACGCACTGTCTTGGCGAAAGAAAGCGTTTTTGTACAACTTCATAGAAATAGCTGTAACTTTTGATAGAAGACTCAGACAAACATGTTTATGGCCTTATATTATAGAACTCAAGGTCTCCGTGCTGGGAAAACAGGTTTTGCAGCTGTTTGAGCTAAGATTTCCAAGTTATTCACATAATGAAAACCTATACTTTGTTTCGGTCGAGTTCCCCATTCAAATGCATGTAACAGTGAGAAACGCACTGTCTTGGCGAAAGAAAGCGTTTTTGTACAACTTCATATAAATAGCTGTAACTTTTGATAGAAGACTCAGACAAACATGTTTATGGCTTTATCTTATAGAACTCAAGGTCCCCGTGCTGGGAAAACAGGATTTGCAGCTGTTTGAGCTAGGATTTCCAAGTTATACACATAATGAAAACCTATACTTTGTTTCGGTCGAGTTCCCCATTCAAATGCATGTAACAGTGAGAAACGCACTGTCTTGGCGAAAGAAAGCGTTTTTGTACAACTTCATATAAATAGCTGTAACTTTTGATAGAAGACTCAGACAAACATGTTTATGGCTTTATCTTATAGAACTCAAGGTCCCCGTGCTGGGAAAACAGGATTTGCAGCTGTTGGAGCTAAGATTTCCAAGTTATACACATAATGAAAACCTATACTTTGTTTCGGTCGAGTTCCCCATTCAAATGCATGTAACAGTGAGAAACGCACTGTCTTGGCGAAAGAAAGCGTTTTTGTACAACTTCATATAAATAGCTGTAACTTTTGATAGAAGACTCAGACAAACATGTTTATGGCTTTATCTTATAGAACTCAAGGTCCCCGTGCTGGGCAAACAGGTTTTGCAGCTGTTTGAGCTAAGATTTCCAAGTTATACACATAATGAAAACCTATACTTTGTTTCGGTCGAGTTCCCCATTCAAATGCATGTAACAGTGAGAAACGCACTGTCTTGGCGAAAGAAAGCGTTTTTGTACAACTTCATATAAATAGCTGTAACTTTTGATAGAAGACTCAGACAAACATGTTTATGGCTTTATCTTATAGAACTCAAGGTCCCCGTGCTGGGAAAAAAGGATTTGCAGCTGTTGGAGCTAAGATTTCCAAGTTATACACATAATGAAAACCTATACTTTGTTTCGGTCGAGTTCCCCATTCAAATGCATGTAACAGTGAGAAACGCACTGTCTTGGCGAAAGAAAGCGTTTTTGTACAACTTCATATAAATCGCTGTAACTTTTGATAGAAGACTCGGATACACATGTTTATGGCTTTATCTTATAGAACTCAAGGTCCCCGTGCTGGGAAAACAGGATTTGCAGCTGTTGGAGCTAAGATTTTCAAGTAATACACATAATGAAAACCTATACTTTGTTTCGGTCGAGTTCCCCATTCAAATGCATGTAACAGTGAGAAACGCACTGTCTTGGCGAAAGAAAGCGTTTTTGTACAACTTCATAGAAATAGCTGTAACTTTTGATAGAAGACTCAGACAAACATGTTTATGGCTTTATCTTATAGAACTCAAGGTCTCCGTGCTGGGAAAACAGGTTTTGCAGCTGTTTGAGCTAAGATTTTCAAGTTATACACATAATGAAAACCTATACTTTGTTTCGGTCGAGTTCCCCATTCAAATGCATGTAACAGTGAGAAACGCACTGTCTTGGCGAAAGAAAGCGTTTTTGTACAACTTCATATAAATAGCTGTAACTTTTGATAGAAGACTCAGACAAACATGTTTATGGCTTTATCATATAGAACTCAAGGTCCCCGTGCTGGGAAAACAGGATTTGCAGCTGTTGGAGCTAAGATTTCCAAGTTATACACATAATGAAAACCTATATTTTGTTTCGGTCGAGTTCCCCATTCAAATGCATGTAACAGTGAGAAACGCACTGTCTTGGCGAAAGAAAGCGTTTTTGTACAACTTCATATAAATAGCTGTAACTTTTGATAGAAGACTCAGACAAACATGTTTATGGCTTTATCTTATAGAACTCAAGGTCCCCGTGCTGCGAAAACAGGTTTTGCAGCTGTTTGAGCTAAGATTTCCAAGTTATACACATAATGAAAACCTATACTTTGTTTCGGTCGAGTTCCCCATTCAAATGCATGTAACAGTGAGAAACGCACTGTCTTGGCGAAAGAAAGCGTTTTTGTACAACTTCATATAAATAGCTGTAACTTTTGATAGAAGACTCAGACAAACATGTTTATGGCTTTATCTTATAGAACTCAAGGTCCTCGTGCTGGGAAAACAGGATTTGCAGCTGTTGGAGCTAAGATTTCCAAGTTATACACATAATGAAAACCTATACTTTGTTTCGGTCGAGTTCCCCATTCAAATGCATGTAACAGTGAGAAACGCACTGTCTTGGCGAAAGAAAGCGTTTTTGTACAACTTCATATAAATCGCTGTAACTTTTGATAGAAGACTCGGATACACATGTTTATGGCTTTATCTTATAGAACTCAAGGTCCCCGTGCTGGGAAAACAGGATTTGCAGCTGTTGGAGCTAAGATTTTCAAGTAATACACATAATGAAAACCTATACTTTGTTTCGGTCGAGTTCCCCATTCAAATGCATGTAACAGTGAGAAACGCACTGTCTTGGCGAAAGAAAGCGTTTTTGTACAACTTCATAGAAATAGCTGTAACTTTTGATAGAAGACTCAGACAAACATGTTTATGGCCTTATATTATAGAACTCAAGGTCTCCGTGCTGGGAAAACAGGTTTTGCAGCTGTTTGAGCTAAGATTTCCAAGTTATTCACATAATGAAAACCTATACTTTGTTTCGGTCGAGTTCCCCATTCAAATGCATGTAACAGTGAGAAACGCACTGTCTTGGCGAAAGAAAGCGTTTTTGTACAACTTCATATAAATAGCTGTAACTTTTGATAGAAGACTCAGACAAACATGTTTATGGCTTTATCTTATAGAACTCAAGGTCCCCGTGCTGGCAAAATAGGTTTTGCAGCTGTTTGAGCTAAGATTTCCAAGTTATACACATAATGAAAACCTATACTTTGTTTCGGTCGAGTTCCCCATTCAAATGCATGTAACAGTGAGAAACGCACTGTCTTGGCGAAATAAAGCGTTTTTGTACAACTTCATATAAATCGCTGTAACTTTTGATAGAAGACTCAGACAAACATGTTTATGGCTTTATCTTATAGAACTCAATATCCCCGTGCTGGGCAAACAGGTTTTGCAGCTGTTGGAGCTAAGATTTTCAAGTTATACACATAATGAAAACCTATACTTTGTTTCGGTCGAGTTCCCCATTCAAATGCATGTAACAGTGAGAAACGCACTGTCTTGGCGAAAGAAAGCGTTTTTGTACAACTTCATATAAATAGCTGTAACTTTTGATAGAAGACTCAGACAAACATGTTTATGGCTTTATCTTATAGAACTCAAGGTCCCCGTGCTGGCAAAATAGGTTTTGCAGCTGTTTGAGCTAAGATTTCCAAGTTATACACATAATGAAAACCTATACTTTGTTTCGGTCGAGTTCCCCATTCAAATGCATGTAACAGTGAGAAACGCACTGTCTTGGCGAAATAAAGCGTTTTTGTACAACTTCATATAAATCGCTGTAACTTTTGATAGAAGACTCAGACAAACATGTTTATGGCTTTATCTTATAGAACTCAATATCCCCGTGCTGGGCAAACAGGATTTGCAGCTGTTGGAGCTAAGATTTTCAAGTTATACACATAATGAAAACCTATACTTTGTTTCGGTCGAGTTCCCCATTCAAATGCATGTAACAGTGAGAAACGCACTGTCTTGGCGAAAGAAAGCGTTTTTGTACAACTTCATATAAATAGCTGTAACTTTTGATAGAAGACTCGGATACACATGTTTATGGCTTGATCTTATAGAACTCAAGGTCCCCGTGCTGGGAAAACAGGATTTGCAGCTGTTGGAGCTAAGATTTTCAAGTAATACACATAATGAAAACCTATACTTTGTTTCGGTCGAGTTCCCCATTCAAATGCATGTAACAGTGAGAAACGCACTGTCTTGGCGAAAGAAAGCGTTTTTGTACAACTTCATAGAAATAGCTGTAACTTTTGATAGAAGACTCAGACAAACATGTTTATGGCCTTATATTATAGAACTCAAGGTCTCCGTGCTGGGAAAACAGGTTTTGCAGCTGTTTGAGCTAAGATTTCCAAGTTATTCACATAATGAAAACCTATACTTTGTTTCGGTCGAGTTTCCCATTCAAATGCATGTAACAGTGAGAAACGCACTGTCTTGGCGAAAGAAAGCGTTTTTGTACAACTTCATATAAATAGCTGTAACTTTTGATAGAAGACTCAGACAAACATGTTTATGGCTTTATCTTATAGAACTCAAGGTCCCCGTGCTGGGAAAACAGGTTTTGCAGCTGTTTGAGCTAAGATTTCCAAGTTATACACATAATGAAAACCTATACTTTGTTTCGGTCGAGTTCCCCATTCAAATGCATGTAACAGTGAGAAACGCACTGTCTTGGCGAAAGAAAGCGTTTTTGTACAACTTCATATAAATAGCTGTAACTTTTGATAGAAGACTCAGACAAACATGTTTATGGCTTTATCTTATAGAACTCAAGGTCCCCGTGCTGGGAAAACAGGATTTGCAGCTGTTGGAGCTAAGATTTCCAAGTTATACACATAATGAAAACCTATACTTTGTTTCGGTCGAGTTCCCCATTCAAATGCATGTAACAGTGAGAAACGCACTGTCTTGGCGAAAGAAAGCGTTTTTGTACAACTTCATATAAATAGCTGTAACTTTTGATAGAAGACTCAGACAAACATGTTTATGGCTTTATCTTATAGAACTCAAGGTCCCCGTGCTGGGAAAACAGGTTTTGCAGCTGTTTGAGCTAAGATTTCCAAGTTATACACATAATGAAAACCTATACTTTGTTTCGGTCGAGTTCCCCATTCAAATGCATGTAACAGTGAGAAACGCACTGTCTTGGCGAAAGAAAGCGTTTTTGTACAACTTCATATAAATAGCTGTAACTTTTGATAGAAGACTCAGACAAACATGTTTATGGCTTTATCTTATAGAACTCAAGGTCCCCGTGCTGGGAAAACAGGATTTGCAGCTGTTGGAGCTAAGATTTCCAAGTTATACACATAATGAAAACCTATACTTTGTTTCGGTCGAGTTCCCCATTCAAATGCATGTAACAGTGAGAAACGCACTGTCTTGGCGAAAGAAAGCGTTTTTGTACAACTTCATATAAATAGCTGTAACTTTTGATAGAAGACTCGGATACACATGTTTATGGCTTGATCTTATAGAACTCAAGGTCCCCGTGCTGGGAAAACAGGATTTGCAGCTGTTGGAGCTAAGATTTTCAAGTAATACACATAATGAAAACCTATACTTTGTTTCGGTCGAGTTCCCCATTCAAATGCATGTAACAGTGAGAAACGCACTGTCTTGGCGAAAGAAAGCGTTTTTGTACAACTTCATAGAAATAGCTGTAACTTTTGATAGAAGACTCAGACAAACATGTTTATGGCCTTATATTATAGAACTCAAGGTCTCCGTGCTGGGAAAACAGGTTTTGCAGCTGTTTGAGCTAAGATTTCCAAGTTATTCACATAATGAAAACCTATACTTTGTTTCGGTCGAGTTCCCCATTCAAATGCATGTAACAGTGAGAAACGCACTGTCTTGGCGAAAGAAAGCGTTTTTGTACAACTTCATATAAATAGCTGTAACTTTTGATAGAAGACTCAGACAAACATGTTTATGGCTTTATCTTATAGAACTCAAGGTCCCCGTGCTGGGAAAACAGGTTTTGCAGCTGTTTGAGCTAAGATTTCCAAGTTATACACATAATGAAAACCTATACTTTGTTTCGGTCGAGTTCCCCATTCAAATGCATGTAACAGTGAGAAACGCACTGTCTTGGCGAAAGAAAGCGTTTTTGTACAACTTCATATAAATAGCTGTAACTTTTGATAGAAGACTCAGACAAACATGTTTATGGCTTTATCTTATAGAACTCAAGGTCCCCGTGCTGGGAAAACAGGATTTGCAGCTGTTTGAGCTAGGATTTCCAAGTTATACACATAATGAAAACCTATACTTTGTTTCGGTCGAGTTCCCCATTCAAATGCATGTAACAGTGAGAAACGCACTGTCTTGGCGAAATAAAGCGTTTTTGTACAACTTCATATAAATAGCTGTAACTTTTGATAGAAGACTCGGATACACATGTTTATGGCTTGATCTTATAGAACTCAAGGTCCCCGTGCTGGGAAAACAGGATTTGCAGCTGTTGGAGCTAAGATTTTCAAGTAATACACATAATGAAAACCTATACTTTGTTTCGGTCGAGTTCCCCATTCAAATGCATGTAACAGTGAGAAACGCACTGTCTTGGCGAAAGAAAGCGTTTTTGTACAACTTCATAGAAATAGCTGTAACTTTTGATAGAAGACTCAGACAAACATGTTTATGGCCTTATATTATAGAACTCAAGGTCTCCGTGCTGGGAAAACAGGTTTTGCAGCTGTTTGAGCTAAGATTTCCAAGTTATTCACATAATGAAAACCTATACTTTGTTTCGGTCGAGTTCCCCATTCAAATGCATGTAACAGTGAGAAACGCACTGTCTTGGCGAAAGAAAGCGTTTTTGTACAACTTCATATAAATAGCTGTAACTTTTGATAGAAGACTCAGACAAACATGTTTATGGCTTTATCTTATAGAACTCAAGGTCCCCGTGCTGGGAAAACAGGATTTGCAGCTGTTGGAGCTAAGATTTCCAAGTTATACACATAATGAAAACCTATATTTTGTTTCGGTCGAGTTCCCCATTCAAATGCATGTAACAGTGAGAAACGCACTGTCTTTGCGAAAGAAAGCGTTTTTGTACAACTTCATATAAATAGCTGTAACTTTTGATAGAAGACTCAGACAAACATGTTTATGGCTTTATCTTATAGAACTCAAGGTCCCCGTGCTGGGAAAACAGGTTTTGCAGCTGTTTGAGCTAAGATTTCCAAGTTATACACATAATGAAAACCTATACTTTGTTTCGGTCGAGTTCCCCATTCAAATGCATGTAACAGTGAGAAACGCACTGTCTTGGCGAAAGAAAGCGTTTTTGTACAACTTCATATAAATAGCTGTAACTTTTGATAGAAGACTCAGACAAACATGTTTATGGCTTTATCTTATAGAACTCAAGGTCCCCGTGCTGGGAAAACAGGTTTTGCAGCTGTTTGAGCTAAGATTTTCAAGTTATACACATAATGAAAACCTATACTTTGTTTCGGTCGAGTTCCCCATTCAAATGCATGTAACAGTGAGAAACGCACTGTCTTGGCGAAAGAAAGCGTTTTTGTACAACTTCATATAAATAGCTGTAACTTTTGATAGAAGACTCAGACAAACATGTTTATGGCTTTATCTTATAGAACTCAAGGTCCCCGTGCTGGCAAAATAGGTTTTGCAGCTGTTTGAGCTAAGATTTCCAAGTTATTCACATAATGAAAACCTATACTTTGTTTCGGTCGAGTTCCCCATTCAAATGCATGTAACAGTGAGAAACGCACTGTCTTGGCGAAAGAAAGCGTTTTTGTACAACTTCATATAAATAGCTGTAACTTTTGATAGAAGACTCAGACAAACATGTTTATGGCTTTATCTTATAGAACTCAAGGTCCCCGTGCTGGGAAAACAGGATTTGCAGCTGTTGGAGCTAAGATTTCCAAGTTATACACATAATGAAAACCTATATTTTGTTTCGGTCGAGTTCCCCATTCAAATGCATGTAACAGTGAGAAACGCACTGTCTTTGCGAAAGAAAGCGTTTTTGTACAACTTCATATAAATAGCTGTAACTTTTGATAGAAGACTCAGACAAACATGTTTATGGCTTTATCTTATAGAACTCAAGGTCCCCGTGCTGGGAAAACAGGTTTTGCAGCTGTTTGAGCTAAGATTTCCAAGTTATACACATAATGAAAACCTATACTTTGTTTCGGTCGAGTTCCCCATTCAAATGCATGTAACAGTGAGAAACGCACTGTCTTGGCGAAAGAAAGCGTTTTTGTACAACTTCATATAAATAGCTGTAACTTTTGATAGAAGACTCAGACAAACATGTTTATGGCTTTATCTTATAGAACTCAAGGTCCCCGTGCTGGGAAAACAGGTTTTGCAGCTGTTTGAGCTAAGATTTTCAAGTTATACACATAATGAAAACCTATACTTTGTTTCGGTCGAGTTCCCCATTCAAATGCATGTAACAGTGAGAAACGCACTGTCTTGGCGAAAGAAAGCGTTTTTGTACAACTTCATATAAATAGCTGTAACTTTTGATAGAAGACTCAGACAAACATGTTTATGGCCTTATATTATAGAACTCAAGGTCTCCGTGCTGGGAAAACAGGTTTTGCAGCTGTTTGAGCTAAGATTTCCAAGTTATTCACATAATGAAAACCTATACTTTGTTTCGGTCGAGTTCCCCATTCAAATGCATGTAACAGTGAGAAACGCACTGTCTTGGCGAAAGAAAGCGTTTTTGTACAACTTCATATAAATAGCTGTAACTTTTGATAGAAGACTCAGACAAACATGTTTATGGCTTTATCTTATAGAACTCAAGGTCCTCGTGCTGGGAAAACAGGATTTGCAGCTGTTGGAGCTAAGATTTCCAAGTTATACACATAATGAAAACCTATATTTTGTTTCGGTCGAGTTCCCCATTCAAATGCATGTAACAGTGAGAAACGCACTGTCTTGGCGAAAGAAAGCGTTTTTGTACAACTTCATATAAATAGCTGTAACTTTTGATAGAAGACTCAGACAAACATGTTTATGGCTTTATCTTATAGAACTCAAGGTCCCCGTGCTGGCAAAATAGGTTTTGCAGCTGTTTGAGCTAAGATTTCCAAGTTATTCACATAATGAAAACCTATACTTTGTTTCGGTCGAGTTCCCCATTCAAATGCATGTAACAGTGAGAAACGCACTGTCTTGGCGAAAGAAAGCGTTTTTGTACAACTTCATAGAAATAGCTGTAACTTTTGATAGAAGACTCAGACAAACATGTTTATGGCCTTATATTATAGAACTCAAGGTCTCCGTGCTGGGAAAACAGGTTTTGCAGCTGTTTGAGCTAAGATTTCCAAGTTATTCACATAATGAAAACCTATACTTTGTTTCGGTCGAGTTCCCCATTCAAATGCATGTAACAGTGAGAAACGCACTGTCTTGGCGAAAGAAAGCGTTTTTGTACAACTTCATATAAATAGCTGTAACTTTTGATAGAAGACTCAGACAAACATGTTTATGGCTTTATCTTATAGAACTCAAGGTCCCCGTGCTGGGAAAACAGGTTTTGCAGCTGTTTGAGCTAAGATTTCCAAGTTATACACATAATGAAAACCTATACTTTGTTTCGGTCGAGTTCCCCATTCAAATGCATGTAACAGTGAGAAACGCACTGTCTTGGCGAAAGAAAGCGTTTTTGTACAACTTCATATAAATAGCTGTAACTTTTGATAGAAGACTCAGACAAACATGTTTATGGCTTTATCTTATAGAACTCAAGGTCCCCGTGCTGGGAAAACAGGATTTGCAGCTGTTGGAGCTAAGATTTCCAAGTTATACACATAATGAAAACCTATACTTTGTTTCGGTCGAGTTCCCCATTCAAATGCATGTAACAGTGAGAAACGCACTGTCTTGGCGAAAGAAAGCGTTTTTGTACAACTTCATATAAATAGCTGTAACTTTTGATAGAAGACTCAGACAAACATGTTTATGGCTTTATCTTATAGAACTCAAGGTCCCCGTGCTGGGAAAACAGGATTTGCAGCTGTTGGAGCTAAGATTTTCAAGTTATACACATAATGAAAACCTATACTTTGTTTCGGTCGAGTTCCCCATTCAAATGCATGTAACAGTGAGAAACGCACTGTCTTGGCGAAAGAAAGCGTTTTTGTACAACTTCATATAAATAGCTGTAACTTTTGATAGAAGACTCAGACAAACATGTTTATGGCTTTATCTTATAGAACTCAAGGTCCCCGTGCTGGGAAAACAGGTTTTGCAGCTGTTTGAGCTAAGATTTCCAAGTTATACACATAATGAAAACCTATACTTTGTTTCGGTCGAGTTCCCCATTCAAATGCATGTAACAGTGAGAAACGCACTGTCTTGGCGAAAGAAAGCGTTTTTGTACAACTTCATATAAATAGCTGTAACTTTTGATAGAAGACTCAGACAAACATGTTTATGGCTTTATCTTATAGAACTCAAGGTCCCCGTGCTGGGAAAACAGGATTTGCAGCTGTTGGAGCTAAGATTTCCAAGTTATACACATAATGAAAACCTATATTTTGTTTCGGTCGAGTTCCCCATTCAAATGCATGTAACAGTGAGAAACGCACTGTCTTTGCGAAAGAAAGCGTTTTTGTACAACTTCATATAAATAGCTGTAACTTTTGATAGAAGACTCAGACAAACATGTTTATGGCTTTATCTTATAGAACTCAAGGTCCCCGTGCTGGGAAAACAGGTTTTGCAGCTGTTTGAGCTAAGATTTCCAAGTTATACACATAATGAAAACCTATACTTTGTTTCGGTCGAGTTCCCCATTCAAATGCATGTAACAGTGAGAAACGCACTGTCTTGGCGAAAGAAAGCGTTTTTGTACAACTTCATAGAAATAGCTGTAACTTTTGATAGAAGACTCAGACAAACATGTTTATGGCCTTATATTATAGAACTCAAGGTCTCCGTGCTGGGAAAACAGGTTTTGCAGCTGTTTGAGCTAAGATTTCCAAGTTATTCACATAATGAAAACCTATACTTTGTTTCGGTCGAGTTCCCCATTCAAATGCATGTAACAGTGAGAAACGCACTGTCTTGGCGAAAGAAAGCGTTTTTGTACAACTTCATATAAATAGCTGTAACTTTTGATAGAAGACTCAGACAAACATGTTTATGGCTTTATCTTATAGAACTCAAGGTCCTCGTGCTGGGAAAACAGGATTTGCAGCTGTTGGAGCTAAGATTTCCAAGTTATACACATAATGAAAACCTATATTTTGTTTCGGTCGAGTTCCCCATTCAAATGCATGTAACAGTGAGAAACGCACTGTCTTGGCGAAAGAAAGCGTTTTTGTACAACTTCATATAAATAGCTGTAACTTTTGATAGAAGACTCAGACAAACATGTTTATGGCTTTATCTTATAGAACTCAAGGTCCCCGTGCTGGCAAAATAGGTTTTGCAGCTGTTTGAGCTAAGATTTCCAAGTTATTCACATAATGAAAACCTATACTTTGTTTCGGTCGAGTTCCCCATTCAAATGCATGTAACAGTGAGAAACGCACTGTCTTGGCGAAAGAAAGCGTTTTTGTACAACTTCATAGAAATAGCTGTAACTTTTGATAGAAGACTCAGACAAACATGTTTATGGCCTTATATTATAGAACTCAAGGTCTCCGTGCTGGGAAAACAGGTTTTGCAGCTGTTTGAGCTAAGATTTCCAAGTTATTCACATAATGAAAACCTATACTTTGTTTCGGTCGAGTTCCCCATTCAAATGCATGTAACAGTGAGAAACGCACTGTCTTGGCGAAAGAAAGCGTTTTTGTACAACTTCATATAAATAGCTGTAACTTTTGATAGAAGACTCAGACAAACATGTTTATGGCTTTATCTTATAGAACTCAAGGTCCCCGTGCTGGGAAAACAGGTTTTGCAGCTGTTTGAGCTAAGATTTCCAAGTTATACACATAATGAAAACCTATACTTTGTTTCGGTCGAGTTCCCCATTCAAATGCATGTAACAGTGAGAAACGCACTGTCTTGGCGAAAGAAAGCGTTTTTGTACAACTTCATATAAATAGCTGTAACTTTTGATAGAAGACTCAGACAAACATGTTTATGGCTTTATCTTATAGAACTCAAGGTCCCCGTGCTGGGAAAACAGGATTTGCAGCTGTTGGAGCTAAGATTTCCAAGTTATACACATAATGAAAACCTATACTTTGTTTCGGTCGAGTTCCCCATTCAAATGCATGTAACAGTGAGAAACGCACTGTCTTGGCGAAATAAAGCGTTTTTGTACAACTTCATAGAAATAGCTGTAACTTTTGATAGAAGACTCAGACAAACATGTTTATGGCCTTATATTATAGAACTCAAGGTCTCCGTGCTGGGAAAACAGGTTTTGCAGCTGTTTGAGCTAAGATTTCCAAGTTATTCACATAATGAAAACCTATACTTTGTTTCGGTCGAGTTCCCCATTCAAATGCATGTAACAGTGAGAAACGCACTGTCTTGGCGAAAGAAAGCGTTTTTGTACAACTTCATATAAATAGCTGTAACTTTTGATAGAAGACTCAGACAAACATGTTTATGGCTTTATCTTATAGAACTCAAGGTCCCCGTGCTGGGAAAACAGGTTTTGCAGCTGTTTGAGCTAAGATTTCCAAGTTATACACATAATGAAAACCTATACTTTGTTTCGGTCGAGTTCCCCATTCAAATGCATGTAACAGTGAGAAACGCACTGTCTTGGCGAAAGAAAGCGTTTTTGTACAACTTCATATAAATAGCTGTAACTTTTGATAGAAGACTCAGACAAACATGTTTATGGCTTTATCTTATAGAACTCAAGGTCCCCGTGCTGGGAAAACAGGATTTGCAGCTGTTGGAGCTAAGATTTCCAAGTTATACACATAATGAAAACCTATACTTTGTTTCGGTCGAGTTCCCCATTCAAATGCATGTAACAGTGAGAAACGCACTGTCTTGGCGAAAGAAAGCGTTTTTGTACAACTTCATATAAATAGCTGTAACTTTTGATAGAAGACTCAGACAAACATGTTTATGGCTTTATCTTATAGAACTCAAGGTCCCCGTGCTGGGAAAACAGGTTTTGCAGCTGTTTGAGCTAAGATTTCCAAGTTATACACATAATGAAAACCTATACTTTGTTTCGGTCGAGTTCCCCATTCAAATGCATGTAACAGTGAGAAACGCACTGTCTTGGCGAAAGAAAGCGTTTTTGTACAACTTCATATAAATAGCTGTAACTTTTGATAGAAGACTCAGACAAACATGTTTATGGCTTTATCTTATAGAACTCAAGGTCCCCGTGCTGGGAAAACAGGATTTGCAGCTGTTGGAGCTAAGATTTCCAAGTTATACACATAATGAAAACCTATACTTTGTTTCGGTCGAGTTCCCCATTCAAATGCATGTAACAGTGAGAAACGCACTGTCTTGGCGAAAGAAAGCGTTTTTGTACAACTTCATATAAATAGCTGTAACTTTTGATAGAAGACTCAGACAAACATGTTTATGGCTTTATCTTATAGAACTCAAGGTCCCCGTGCTGGGAAAACAGGATTTGCAGCTGTTGGAGCTAAGATTTTCAAGTTATACACATAATGAAAACCTATACTTTGTTTCGGTCGAGTTCCCCATTCAAATGCATGTAACAGTGAGAAACGCACTGTCTTGGCGAAAGAAAGCGTTTTTGTACAACTTCATATAAATAGCTGTAACTTTTGATAGAAGACTCAGACAAACATGTTTATGGCTTTATCTTATAGAACTCAAGGTCCCCGTGCTGGGAAAACAGGTTTTGCAGCTGTTTGAGCTAAGATTTCCAAGTTATACACATAATGAAAACCTATACTTTGTTTCGGTCGAGTTCCCCATTCAAATGCATGTAACAGTGAGAAACGCACTGTCTTTGCGAAAGAAAGCGTTTTTGTACAACTTCATATAAATAGCTGTAACTTTTGATAGAAGACTCAGACAAACATGTTTATGGCTTTATCTTATAGAACTCAAGGTCCCCGTGCTGGGAAAACAGGTTTTGCAGCTGTTTGAGCTAAGATTTCCAAGTTATACACATAATGAAAACCTATACTTTGTTTCGGTCGAGTTCCCCATTCAAATGCATGTAACAGTGAGAAACGCACTGTCTTGGCGAAAGAAAGCGTTTTTGTACAACTTCATAGAAATAGCTGTAACTTTTGATAGAAGACTCAGACAAACATGTTTATGGCTTTATCTTATAGAACTCAAGGTCCCCGTGCTGGGAAAACAGGTTTTGCAGCTGTTTGAGCTAAGATTTTCAAGTTATACACATAATGAAAACCTATACTTTGTTTCGGTCGAGTTCCCCATTCAAATGCATGTAACAGTGAGAAACGCACTGTCTTGGCGAAAGAAAGCGTTTTTGTACAACTTCATATAAATAGCTGTAACTTTTGATAGAAGACTCAGACAAACATGTTTATGGCTTTATCTTATAGAACTCAAGGTCCCCGTGCTGGCAAAATAGGTTTTGCAGCTGTTTGAGCTAAGATTTCCAAGTTATTCACATAATGAAAACCTATACTTTGTTTCGGTCGAGTTCCCCATTCAAATGCATGTAACAGTGAGAAACGCACTGTCTTGGCGAAAGAAAGCGTTTTTGTACAACTTCATATAAATAGCTGTAACTTTTGATAGAAGACTCAGACAAACATGTTTATGGCTTTATCTTATAGAACTCAAGGTCCCCGTGCTGGGAAAACAGGTTTTGCAGCTGTTTGAGCTAAGATTTTCAAGTTATACACATAATGAAAACCTATACTTTGTTTCGGTCGAGTTCCCCATTCAAATGCATGTAACAGTGAGAAACGCACTGTCTTGGCGAAAGAAAGCGTTTTTGTACAACTTCATATAAATAGCTGTAACTTTTGATAGAAGACTCAGACAAACATGTTTATGGCTTTATCTTATAGAACTCAAGGTCCCCGTGCTGGCAAAATAGGTTTTGCAGCTGTTTGAGCTAAGATTTCCAAGTTATTCACATAATGAAAACCTATACTTTGTTTCGGTCGAGTTCCCCATTCAAATGCATGTAACAGTGAGAAACGCACTGTCTTGGCGAAAGAAAGCGTTTTTGTACAACTTCATAGAAATAGCTGTAACTTTTGATAGAAGACTCAGACAAACATGTTTATGGCCTTATATTATAGAACTCAAGGTCTCCGTGCTGGGAAAACAGGTTTTGCAGCTGTTTGAGCTAAGATTTCCAAGTTATTCACATAATGAAAACCTATACTTTGTTTCGGTCGAGTTCCCCATTCAAATGCATGTAACAGTGAGAAACGCACTGTCTTGGCGAAAGAAAGCGTTTTTGTACAACTTCATATAAATAGCTGTAACTTTTGATAGAAGACTCAGACAAACATGTTTATGGCTTTATCTTATAGAACTCAAGGTCCCCGTGCTGGGAAAACAGGTTTTGCAGCTGTTTGAGCTAAGATTTCCAAGTTATACACATAATGAAAACCTATACTTTGTTTCGGTCGAGTTCCCCATTCAAATGCATGTAACAGTGAGAAACGCACTGTCTTGGCGAAAGAAAGCGTTTTTGTACAACTTCATATAAATAGCTGTAACTTTTGATAGAAGACTCAGACAAACATGTTTATGGCTTTATCTTATAGAACTCAAGGTCCCCGTGCTGGGAAAACAGGATTTGCAGCTGTTTGAGCTAGGATTTCCAAGTTATACACATAATGAAAACCTATACTTTGTTTCGGTCGAGTTCCCCATTCAAATGCATGTAACAGTGAGAAACGCACTGTCTTGGCGAAAGAAAGCGTTTTTGTACAACTTCATATAAATAGCTGTAACTTTTGATAGAAGACTCAGACAAACATGTTTATGGCTTTATCTTATAGAACTCAAGGTCCCCGTGCTGGGAAAACAGGATTTGCAGCTGTTGGAGCTAAGATTTCCAAGTTATACACATAATGAAAACCTATACTTTGTTTCGGTCGAGTTCCCCATTCAAATGCATGTAACAGTGAGAAACGCACTGTCTTGGCGAAAGAAAGCGTTTTTGTACAACTTCATATAAATAGCTGTAACTTTTGATAGAAGACTCAGACAAACATGTTTATGGCTTTATCTTATAGAACTCAAGGTCCCCGTGCTGGGAAAACAGGTTTTGCAGCTGTTTGAGCTAAGATTTTCAAGTTATACACATAATGAAAACCTATACTTTGTTTCGGTCGAGTTCCCCATTCAAATGCATGTAACAGTGAGAAACGCACTGTCTTGGCGAAAGAAAGCGTTTTTGTACAACTTCATATAAATAGCTGTAACTTTTGATAGAAGACTCAGACAAACATGTTTATGGCTTTATCTTATAGAACTCAAGGTCCCCGTGCTGGCAAAATAGGTTTTGCAGCTGTTTGAGCTAAGATTTCCAAGTTATTCACATAATGAAAACCTATACTTTGTTTCGGTCGAGTTCCCCATTCAAATGCATGTAACAGTGAGAAACGCACTGTCTTGGCGAAAGAAAGCGTTTTTGTACAACTTCATAGAAATAGCTGTAACTTTTGATAGAAGACTCAGACAAACATGTTTATGGCCTTATATTATAGAACTCAAGGTCTCCGTGCTGGGAAAACAGGTTTTGCAGCTGTTTGAGCTAAGATTTCCAAGTTATTCACATAATGAAAACCTATACTTTGTTTCGGTCGAGTTCCCCATTCAAATGCATGTAACAGTGAGAAACGCACTGTCTTGGCGAAAGAAAGCGTTTTTGTACAACTTCATATAAATAGCTGTAACTTTTGATAGAAGACTCAGACAAACATGTTTATGGCTTTATCTTATAGAACTCAAGGTCCCCGTGCTGGGAAAACAGGTTTTGCAGCTGTTTGAGCTAAGATTTCCAAGTTATACACATAATGAAAACCTATACTTTGTTTCGGTCGAGTTCCCCATTCAAATGCATGTAACAGTGAGAAACGCACTGTCTTGGCGAAAGAAAGCGTTTTTGTACAACTTCATATAAATAGCTGTAACTTTTGATAGAAGACTCAGACAAACATGTTTATGGCTTTATCTTATAGAACTCAAGGTCCCCGTGCTGGGAAAACAGGATTTGCAGCTGTTTGAGCTAGGATTTCCAAGTTATACACATAATGAAAACCTATACTTTGTTTCGGTCGAGTTCCCCATTCAAATGCATGTAACAGTGAGAAACGCACTGTCTTGGCGAAAGAAAGCGTTTTTGTACAACTTCATATAAATAGCTGTAACTTTTGATAGAAGACTCAGACAAACATGTTTATGGCTTTATCTTATAGAACTCAAGGTCCCCGTGCTGGGAAAACAGGATTTGCAGCTGTTGGAGCTAAGATTTCCAAGTTATACACATAATGAAAACCTATATTTTGTTTCGGTCGAGTTCCCCATTCAAATGCATGTAACAGTGAGAAACGCACTGTCTTGGCGAAAGAAAGCGTTTTTGTACAACTTCATATAAATAGCTGTAACTTTTGATAGAAGACTCAGACAAACATGTTTATGGCTTTATCTTATAGAACTCAAGGTCCCCGTGCTGGGAAAACAGGTTTTGCAGCTGTTTGAGCTAAGATTTTCAAGTTATACACATAATGAAAACCTATACTTTGTTTCGGTCGAGTTCCCCATTCAAATGCATGTAACAGTGAGAAACGCACTGTCTTGGCGAAAGAAAGCGTTTTTGTACAACTTCATATAAATCGCTGTAACTTTTGATAGAAGACTCAGACAAACATGTTTATGGCTTTATCTTATAGAACTCAAGGTCCTCGTGCTGGGAAAACAGGATTTGCAGCTGTTGGAGCTAAGATTTCCAAGTTATACACATAATGAAAACCTATATTTTGTTTCGGTCGAGTTCCCCATTCAAATGCATGTAACAGTGAGAAACGCACTGTCTTGGCGAAAGAAAGCGTTTTTGTACAACTTCATATAAATAGCTGTAACTTTTGATAGAAGACTCAGACAAACATGTTTATGGCTTTATCTTATAGAACTCAAGGTCCCCGTGCTGGCAAAATAGGTTTTGCAGCTGTTTGAGCTAAGATTTCCAAGTTATTCACATAATGAAAACCTATACTTTGTTTCGGTCGAGTTCCCCATTCAAATGCATGTAACAGTGAGAAACGCACTGTCTTGGCGAAAGAAAGCGTTTTTGTACAACTTCATATAAATAGCTGTAACTTTTGATAGAAGACTCAGACAAACATGTTTATGGCTTTATCTTATAGAACTCAAGGTCCCCGTGCTGGGAAAACAGGTTTTGCAGCTGTTTGAGCTAAGATTTTCAAGTTATACACATAATGAAAACCTATACTTTGTTTCGGTCGAGTTCCCCATTCAAATGCATGTAACAGTGAGAAACGCACTGTCTTGGCGAAAGAAAGCGTTTTTGTACAACTTCATATAAATAGCTGTAACTTTTGATAGAAGACTCAGACAAACATGTTTATGGCTTTATCTTATAGAACTCAAGGTCCTCGTGCTGGGAAAACAGGATTTGCAGCTGTTGGAGCTAAGATTTCCAAGTTATACACATAATGAAAACCTATATTTTGTTTCGGTCGAGTTCCCCATTCAAATGCATGTAACAGTGAGAAACGCACTGTCTTGGCGAAAGAAAGCGTTTTTGTACAACTTCATATAAATAGCTGTAACTTTTGATAGAAGACTCAGACAAACATGTTTATGGCTTTATCTTATAGAACTCAAGGTCCCCGTGCTGGGAAAACAGGTTTTGCAGCTGTTGGAGCTAAGATTTCCAAGTTATACACATAATGAAAACCTATACTTTGTTTCGGTCGAGTTCCCCATTCAAATGCATGTAACAGTGAGAAACGCACTGTCTTGGCGAAAGAAAGCGTTTTTGTACAACTTCATATAAATAGCTGTAACTTTTGATAGAAGACTCAGACAAACATGTTTATGGCTTTATCTTATAGAACTCAAGGTCCCCGTGCTGGGAAAACAGGTTTTGCAGCTGTTTGAGCTAAGATTTCCAAGTTATACACATAATGAAAACCTATACTTTGTTTCGGTCGAGTTCCCCATTCAAATGCATGTAACAGTGAGAAACGCACTGTCTTGGCGAAAGAAAGCGTTTTTGTACAACTTCATATAAATAGCTGTAACTTTTGATAGAAGACTCAGACAAACATGTTTATGGCTTTATCTTATAGAACTCAAGGTCCCCGTGCTGGGAAAACAGGATTTGCAGCTGTTGGAGCTAAGATTTCCAAGTTATACACATAATGAAAACCTATACTTTGTTTCGGTCGAGTTCCCCATTCAAATGCATGTAACAGTGAGAAACGCACTGTCTTGGCGAAAGAAAGCGTTTTTGTACAACTTCATATAAATAGCTGTAACTTTTGATAGAAGACTCAGACAAACATGTTTATGGCTTTATCTTATAGAACTCAAGGTCCCCGTGCTGGGAAAACAGGTTTTGCAGCTGTTTGAGCTAAGATTTCCAAGTTATACACATAATGAAAACCTATACTTTGTTTCGGTCGAGTTCCCCATTCAAATGCATGTAACAGTGAGAAACGCACTGTCTTGGCGAAAGAAAGCGTTTTTGTACAACTTCATATAAATAGCTGTAACTTTTGATAGAAGACTCAGACAAACATGTTTATGGCTTTATCTTATAGAACTCAAGGTCCCCGTGCTGGGAAAACAGGTTTTGCAGCTGTTTGAGCTAAGATTTCCAAGTTATACACATAATGAAAACCTATACTTTGTTTCGGTCGAGTTCCCCATTCAAATGCATGTAACAGTGAGAAACGCACTGTCTTGGCGAAAGAAAGCGTTTTTGTACAACTTCATATAAATAGCTGTAACTTTTGATAGAAGACTCAGACAAACATGTTTATGGCTTTATCTTATAGAACTCAAGGTCCCCGTGCTGGGAAAACAGGATTTGCAGCTGTTGGAGCTAAGATTTCCAAGTTATACACATAATGAAAACCTATATTTTGTTTCGGTCGAGTTCCCCATTCAAATGCATGTAACAGTGAGAAACGCACTGTCTTTGCGAAAGAAAGCGTTTTTGTACAACTTCATATAAATAGCTGTAACTTTTGATAGAAGACTCAGACAAACATGTTTATGGCTTTATCTTATAGAACTCAAGGTCCCCGTGCTGGGAAAACAGGTTTTGCAGCTGTTTGAGCTAAGATTTCCAAGTTATACACATAATGAAAACCTATACTTTGTTTCGGTCGAGTTCCCCATTCAAATGCATGTAACAGTGAGAAACGCACTGTCTTGGCGAAAGAAAGCGTTTTTGTACAACTTCATATAAATAGCTGTAACTTTTGATAGAAGACTCAGACAAACATGTTTATGGCTTTATCTTATAGAACTCAAGGTTCCCGTGCTGGGAAAACAGGTTTTGCAGCTGTTTGAGCTAAGATTTCCAAGTTATACACATAATGAAAACCTATACTTTGTTTCGGTCGAGTTCCCCATTCAAATGCATGTAACAGTGAGAAACGCACTGTCTTGGCGAAAGAAAGCGTTTTTGTACAACTTCATATAAATAGCTGTAACTTTTGATAGAAGACTCAGACAAACATGTTTATGGCTTTATCTTATAGAACTCAAGGTCCCCGTGCTGGGAAAACAGGTTTTGCAGCTGTTTGAGCTAAGATTTCCAAGTTATACACATAATGAAAACCTATACTTTGTTTCGGTCGAGTTCCCCATTCAAATGCATGTAACAGTGAGAAACGCACTGTCTTGGCGAAAGAAAGCGTTTTTGTACAACTTCATATAAATAGCTGTAACTTTTGATAGAAGACTCAGACAAACATGTTTGTGGCTTTATCTTATAGAACTCAAGGTCCCCGTGCTGGGAAAACAGGATTTGCAGCTGTTTGAGCTAGGATTTCCAAGTTATACACATAATGAAAACCTATACTTTGTTTCGGTCGAGTTCCCCATTCAAATGCATGTAACAGTGAGAAACGCACTGTCTTGGCGAAAGAAAGCGTTTTTGTACAACTTCATATAAATAGCTGTAACTTTTGATAGAAGACTCAGACAAACATGTTTATGGCTTTATCTTATAGAACTCAAGGTCCCCGTGCTGGGAAAACAGGATTTGCAGCTGTTGGAGCTAAGATTTCCAAGTTATACACATAATGAAAACCTATACTTTGTTTCGGTCGAGTTCCCCATTCAAATGCATGTAACAGTGAGAAACGCACTGTCTTGGCGAAAGAAAGCGTTTTTGTACAACTTCATATAAATAGCTGTAACTTTTGATAGAAGACTCAGACAAACATGTTTATGGCTTTATCTTATAGAACTCAAGGTCCCCGTGCTGGGAAAACAGGTTTTGCAGCTGTTTGAGCTAAGATTTTCAAGTTATACACATAATGAAAACCTATACTTTGTTTCGGTCGAGTTCCCCATTCAAATGCATGTAACAGTGAGAAACGCACTGTCTTGGCGAAAGAAAGCGTTTTTGTACAACTTCATATAAATAGCTGTAACTTTTGATAGAAGACTCAGACAAACATGTTTATGGCTTTATCTTATAGAACTCAAGGTCCCCGTGCTGGGAAAACAGGATTTGCAGCTGTTGGAGCTAAGATTTCCAAGTTATACACATAATGAAAACCTATACTTTGTTTCGGTCGAGTTCCCCATTCAAATGCATGTAACAGTGAGAAACGCACTGTCTTGGCGAAAGAAAGCGTTTTTGTACAACTTCATATAAATAGCTGTAACTTTTGATAGAAGACTCAGACAAACATGTTTATGGCTTTATCTTATAGAACTCAAGGTCCCCGTGCTGGGAAAACAGGTTTTGCAGCTGTTTGAGCTAAGATTTTCAAGTTATACACATAATGAAAACCTATACTTTGTTTCGGTCGAGTTCCCCATTCAAATGCATGTAACAGTGAGAAACGCACTGTCTTGGCGAAAGAAAGCGTTTTTGTACAACTTCATATAAATAGCTGTAACTTTTGATAGAAGACTCAGACAAACATGTTTATGGCTTTATCTTATAGAACTCAAGGTCCTCGTGCTGGGAAAACAGGATTTGCAGCTGTTGGAGCTAAGATTTCCAAGTTATACACATAATGAAAACCTATATTTTGTTTCGGTCGAGTTCCCCATTCAAATGCATGTAACAGTGAGAAACGCACTGTCTTGGCGAAAGAAAGCGTTTTTGTACAACTTCATATAAATAGCTGTAACTTTTGATAGAAGACTCAGACAAACATGTTTATGGCTTTATCTTATAGAACTCAAGGTCTCCATGCTGGGAAAACAGGTTTTGCAGCTGTTTGAGCTAAGATTTCCAAGTTATTCACATAATGAAAACCTATACTTTGTTTCGGTCGAGTTCCCCATTCAAATGCATGTAACAGTGAGAAACGCACTGTCTTGGCGAAAGAAAGCGTTTTTGTACAACTTCATATAAATAGCTGTAACTTTTGATAGAAGACTCAGACAAACATGTTTATGGCTTTATCTTATAGAACTCAAGGTCCCCGTGCTGGGAAAACAGGTTTTGCAGCTGTTTGAGCTAAGATTTCCAAGTTATACACATAATGAAAACCTATACTTTGTTTCGGTCGAGTTCCCCATTCAAATGCATGTAACAGTGAGAAACGCACTGTCTTGGCGAAAGAAAGCGTTTTTGTACAACTTCATAGAAATAGCTGTAACTTTTGATAGAAGACTCAGACAAACATGTTTATGGCCTTATATTATAGAACTCAAGGTCTCCGTGCTGGGAAAACAGGTTTTGCAGCTGTTTGAGCTAAGATTTCCAAGTTATTCACATAATGAAAACCTATACTTTGTTTCGGTCGAGTTCCCCATTCAAATGCATGTAACAGTGAGAAACGCACTGTCTTGGCGAAAGAAAGCGTTTTTGTACAACTTCATATAAATAGCTGTAACTTTTGATAGAAGACTCAGACAAACATGTTTATGGCTTTATCTTATAGAACTCAAGGTCCCCGTGCTGGGAAAACAGGATTTGCAGCTGTTGGAGCTAAGATTTCCAAGTTATACACATAATGAAAACCTATATTTTGTTTCGGTCGAGTTCCCCATTCAAATGCATGTAACAGTGAGAAACGCACTGTCTTTGCGAAAGAAAGCGTTTTTGTACAACTTCATATAAATAGCTGTAACTTTTGATAGAAGACTCAGACAAACATGTTTATGGCTTTATCTTATAGAACTCAAGGTCCCCGTGCTGGGAAAACAGGTTTTGCAGCTGTTTGAGCTAAGATTTCCAAGTTATACACATAATGAAAACCTATACTTTGTTTCGGTCGAGTTCCCCATTCAAATGCATGTAACAGTGAGAAACGCACTGTCTTGGCGAAAGAAAGCGTTTTTGTACAACTTCATATAAATAGCTGTAACTTTTGATAGAAGACTCAGACAAACATGTTTATGGCTTTATCTTATAGAACTCAAGGTCCCCGTGCTGGGAAAACAGGTTTTAAAGCTGTTTGAGCTAAGATTTCCAAGTTATTCACATAATGAAAACCTATACTTTGTTTCGGTCGAGTTCCCCATTCAAATGCATGTAACAGTGAGAAACGCACTGTCTTGGCGAAAGAAAGCGTTTTTGTACAACTTCATAGAAATAGCTGTAACTTTTGATAGAAGACTCAGACAAACATGTTTATGGCCTTATATTATAGAACTCAAGGTCTCCGTGCTGGGAAAACAGGTTTTGCAGCTGTTTGAGCTAAGATTTCCAAGTTATTCACATAATGAAAACCTATACTTTGTTTCGGTCGAGTTCCCCATTCAAATGCATGTAACAGTGAGAAACGCACTGTCTTGGCGAAAGAAAGCGTTTTTGTACAACTTCATATAAATAGCTGTAACTTTTGATAGAAGACTCAGACAAACATGTTTATGGCTTTATCTTATAGAACTCAAGGTCCCCGTGCTGGGAAAACAGGTTTTGCAGCTGTTTGAGCTAAGATTTCCAAGTTATACACATAATGAAAACCTATACTTTGTTTCGGTCGAGTTCCCCATTCAAATGCATGTAACAGTGAGAAACGCACTGTCTTGGCGAAAGAAAGCGTTTTTGTACAACTTCATATAAATAGCTGTAACTTTTGATAGAAGACTCAGACAAACATGTTTATGGCTTTATCTTATAGAACTCAAGGTCCCCGTGCTGGGAAAACAGGATTTGCAGCTGTTTGAGCTAGGATTTCCAAGTTATACACATAATGAAAACCTATACTTTGTTTCGGTCGAGTTCCCCATTCAAATGCATGTAACAGTGAGAAACGCACTGTCTTGGCGAAAGAAAGCGTTTTTGTACAACTTCATATAAATAGCTGTAACTTTTGATAGAAGACTCAGACAAACATGTTTATGGCTTTATCTTATAGAACTCAAGGTCCCCGTGCTGGGAAAACAGGATTTGCAGCTGTTGGAGCTAAGATTTCCAAGTTATACACATAATGAAAACCTATACTTTGTTTCGGTCGAGTTCCCCATTCAAATGCATGTAACAGTGAGAAACGCACTGTCTTGGCGAAAGAAAGCGTTTTTGTACAACTTCATAGAAATAGCTGTAACTTTTGATAGAAGGCTCAGACAAACATGTTTATGGCTTTATCTTATAGAACTCAAGGTCCCCGTGCTGGGCAAACAGGTTTTGCAGCTGTTTGAGCTAAGATTTCCAAGTTATACACATAATGAAAACCTATACTTTGTTTCGGTCGAGTTCCCCATTCAAATGCATGTAACAGTGAGAAACGCACTGTCTTGGCGAAAGAAAGCGTTTTTGTACAACTTCATATAAATAGCTGTAACTTTTGATAGAAGACTCAGACAAACATGTTTATGGCTTTATCTTATAGAACTCAAGGTCCCCGTGCTGGGAAAACAGGTTTTGCAGCTGTTTGAGCTAAGATTTTCAAGTTATACACATAATGAAAACCTATACTTTGTTTCGGTCGAGTTCCCCATTCAAATGCATGTAACAGTGAGAAACGCACTGTCTTGGCGAAAGAAAGCGTTTTTGTACAACTTCATATAAATAGCTGTAACTTTTGATAGAAGACTCAGACAAACATGTTTATGGCTTTATCTTATAGAACTCAAGGTCCTCGTGCTGGGAAAACAGGATTTGCAGCTGTTGGAGCTAAGATTTCCAAGTTATACACATAATGAAAACCTATATTTTGTTTCGGTCGAGTTCCCCATTCAAATGCATGTAACAGTGAGAAACGCACTGTCTTGGCGAAAGAAAGCGTTTTTGTACAACTTCATATAAATAGCTGTAACTTTTGATAGAAGACTCAGACAAACATGTTTATGGCTTTATCTTATAGAACTCAAGGTCCCCGTGCTGGGAAAACAGGTTTTGCAGCTGTTTGAGCTAAGATTTTCAAGTTATACACATAATGAAAACCTATACTTTGTTTCGGTCGAGTTCCCCATTCAAATGCATGTAACAGTGAGAAACGCACTGTCTTGGCGAAAGAAAGCGTTTTTGTACAACTTCATATAAATCGCTGTAACTTTTGATAGAAGACTCAGACAAACATGTTTATGGCTTTATCTTATAGAACTCAAGGTCCTCGTGCTGGGAAAACAGGATTTGCAGCTGTTGGAGCTAAGATTTCCAAGTTATACACATAATGAAAACCTATATTTTGTTTCGGTCGAGTTCCCCATTCAAATGCATGTAACAGTGAGAAACGCACTGTCTTGGCGAAAGAAAGCGTTTTTGTACAACTTCATAGAAATAGCTGTAACTTTTGATAGAAGACTCAGACAAACATGTTTATGGCCTTATATTATAGAACTCAAGGTTCCCGTGCTGGGAAAACAGGTTTTGCAGCTGTTTGAGCTAAGATTTCCAAGTTATACACATAATGAAAACCTATACTTTGTTTCGGTCGAGTTCCCCATTCAAATGCATGTAACAGTGAGAAACGCACTGTCTTGGCGAAAGAAAGCGTTTTTGTACAACTTCATATAAATAGCTGTAACTTTTGATAGAAGACTCAGACAAACATGTTTATGGCTTTATCTTATAGAACTCAAGGTCCCCGTGCTGGGAAAACAGGATTTGCAGCTGTTGGAGCTAAGATTTCCAAGTTATACACATAATGAAAACCTATACTTTGTTTCGGTCGAGTTCCCCATTCAAATGCATGTAACAGTGAGAAACGCACTGTCTTGGCGAAAGAAAGCGTTTTTGTACAACTTCATATAAATAGCTGTAACTTTTGATAGAAGACTCAGACAAACATGTTTATGGCTTTATCTTATAGAACTCAAGGTCCCCGTGCTGGGAAAACAGGTTTTGCAGCTGTTTGAGCTAAGATTTCCAAGTTATACACATAATGAAAACCTATACTTTGTTTCGGTCGAGTTCCCCATTCAAATGCATGTAACAGTGAGAAACGCACTGTCTTGGCGAAAGAAAGCGTTTTTGTACAACTTCATATAAATAGCTGTAACTTTTGATAGAAGACTCAGACAAACATGTTTATGGCTTTATCTTATAGAACTCAAGGTCCCCGTGCTGGGAAAACAGGATTTGCAGCTGTTGGAGCTAAGATTTCCAAGTTATACACATAATGAAAACCTATACTTTGTTTCGGTCGAGTTCCCCATTCAAATGCATGTAACAGTGAGAAACGCACTGTCTTGGCGAAAGAAAGCGTTTTTGTACAACTTCATATAAATAGCTGTAACTTTTGATAGAAGACTCAGACAAACATGTTTATGGCTTTATCTTATAGAACTCAAGGTCCCCGTGCTGGGCAAACAGGTTTTGCAGCTGTTTGAGCTAAGATTTCCAAGTTATACACATAATGAAAACCTATACTTTGTTTCGGTCGAGTTCCCCATTCAAATGCATGTAACAGTGAGAAACGCACTGTCTTGGCGAAAGAAAGCGTTTTTGTACAACTTCATATAAATAGCTGTAACTTTTGATAGAAGACTCAGACAAACATGTTTATGGCTTTATCTTATAGAACTCAAGGTCCCCGTGCTGGGAAAACAGGTTTTGCAGCTGTTTGAGCTAAGATTTTCAAGTTATACACATAATGAAAACCTATACTTTGTTTCGGTCGAGTTCCCCATTCAAATGCATGTAACAGTGAGAAACGCACTGTCTTGGCGAAAGAAAGCGTTTTTGTACAACTTCATATAAATAGCTGTAACTTTTGATAGAAGACTCAGACAAACATGTTTATGGCTTTATCTTATAGAACTCAAGGTCCTCGTGCTGGGAAAACAGGATTTGCAGCTGTTGGAGCTAAGATTTCCAAGTTATACACATAATGAAAACCTATATTTTGTTTCGGTCGAGTTCCCCATTCAAATGCATGTAACAGTGAGAAACGCACTGTCTTGGCGAAAGAAAGCGTTTTTGTACAACTTCATATAAATAGCTGTAACTTTTGATAGAAGACTCAGACAAACATGTTTATGGCTTTATCTTATAGAACTCAAGGTCCCCGTGCTGGGAAAACAGGTTTTGCAGCTGTTGGAGCTAAGATTTCCAAGTTATACACATAATGAAAACCTATACTTTGTTTCGGTCGAGTTCCCCATTCAAATGCATGTAACAGTGAGAAACGCACTGTCTTGGCGAAAGAAAGCGTTTTTGTACAACTTCATAGAAATAGCTGTAACTTTTGATAGAAGACTCAAACAAACATGTTTATGGCTTTATCTTATAGAACTCAAGGTCTCCGTGCTGGGAAAACAGGTTTTGCAGCTGTTTGAGCTAAGATTTCCAAGTTATTCACATAATGAAAACCTATACTTTGTTTCGGTCGAGTTCCCCATTCAAATGCATGTAACAGTGAGAAACGCACTGTCTTGGCGAAAGAAAGCGTTTTTGTACAACTTCATATGAATAGCTGTAACTTTTGATAGAAGACTCGGATACACATGTTTATGGCTTTATCTTATAGAACTCAAGGTTCCCGTGCTGGGAAAACAGGTTTTGCAGCTGTTTGAGCTAAGATTTCCAAGTTATTCACATAATGAAAACCTATACTTTGTTTCGGTCGAGTTCCCCATTCAAATGCATGTAACAGTGAGAAACGCACTGTCTTGGCGAAAGAAAGCGTTTTTGTACAACTTCATATAAATAGCTGTAACTTTTGATAGAAGACTCAGACAAACATGTTTATGGCTTTATCTTATAGAACTCAAGGTCCCCGTGCTGGGAAAACAGGATTTGCAGCTGTTGGAGCTAAGATTTCCAAGTTATACACATAATGAAAACCTATACTTTGTTTCGGTCGAGTTCCCCATTCAAATGCATGTAACAGTGAGAAACGCACTGTCTTGGCGAAAGAAAGCGTTTTTGTACAACTTCATATAAATAGCTGTAACTTTTGATAGAAGACTCAGACAAACATGTTTATGGCTTTATCTTATAGAACTCAAGGTCCCCGTGCTGGGAAAACAGGTTTTGCAGCTGTTTGAGCTAAGATTTCCAAGTTATACACATAATGAAAACCTATACTTTGTTTCGGTCGAGTTCCCCATTCAAATGCATGTAACAGTGAGAAACGCACTGTCTTGGCGAAAGAAAGCGTTTTTGTACAACTTCATATAAATAGCTGTAACTTTTGATAGAAGACTCAGACAAACATGTTTATGGCTTTATCTTATAGAACTCAAGGTCCCCGTGCTGGGAAAACAGGTTTTGCAGCTGTTTGAGCTAAGATTTCCAAGTTATACACATAATGAAAACCTATACTTTGTTTCGGTCGAGTTCCCCATTCAAATGCATGTAACAGTGAGAAACGCATTGTCTTGGCGAAAGAAAGCGTTTTTGTACAACTTCATATAAATAGCTGTAACTTTTGATAGAAGACTCAGACAAACATGTTTATGGCTTTATCTTATAGAACTCAAGGTCCCCGTGCTGGGAAAACAGGATTTGCAGCTGTTGGAGCTAAGATTTCCAAGTTATACACATAATGAAAACCTATACTTTGTTTCGGTCGAGTTCCCCATTCAAATGCATGTAACAGTGAGAAACGCACTGTCTTGGCGAAAGAAAGCGTTTTTGTACAACTTCATATAAATAGCTGTAACTTTTGATAGAAGACTCAGACAAACATGTTTATGGCTTTATCTTATAGAACTCAAGGTCCTCGTGCTGGGAAAACAGGATTTGCAGCTGTTGGAGCTAAGATTTCCAAGTTATACACATAATGAAAACCTATATTTTGTTTCGGTCGAGTTCCCCATTCAAATGCATGTAACAGTGAGAAACGCACTGTCTTGGCGAAAGAAAGCGTTTTTGTACAACTTCATATAAATAGCTGTAACTTTTGATAGAAGACTCAGACAAACATGTTTATGGCTTTATCTTATAGAACTCAAGGTCCCCGTGCTGGGAAAACAGGTTTTGCAGCTGTTTGAGCTAAGATTTTCAAGTTATACACATAATGAAAACCTATACTTTGTTTCGGTCGAGTTCCCCATTCAAATGCATGTAACAGTGAGAAACGCACTGTCTTGGCGAAAGAAAGCGTTTTTGTACAACTTCATATAAATAGCTGTAACTTTTGATAGAAGACTCAGACAAACATGTTTATGGCTTTATCTTATAGAACTCAAGGTCCTCGTGCTGGGAAAACAGGATTTGCAGCTGTTGGAGCTAAGATTTCCAAGTTATACACATAATGAAAACCTATATTTTGTTTCGGTCGAGTTCCCCATTCAAATGCATGTAACAGTGAGAAACGCACTGTCTTGGCGAAAGAAAGCGTTTTTGTACAACTTCATAGAAATAGCTGTAACTTTTGATAGAAGACTCAGACAAACATGTTTATGGCCTTATATTATAGAACTCAAGGTTCCCGTGCTGGGAAAACAGGTTTTGCAGCTGTTTGAGCTAAGATTTCCAAGTTATACACATAATGAAAACCTATACTTTGTTTCGGTCGAGTTCCCCATTCAAATGCATGTAACAGTGAGAAACGCACTGTCTTGGCGAAAGAAAGCGTTTTTGTACAACTTCATATAAATAGCTGTAACTTTTGATAGAAGACTCAGACAAACATGTTTATGGCTTTATCTTATAGAACTCAAGGTCCCCGTGCTGGGAAAACAGGATTTGCAGCTGTTGGAGCTAAGATTTCCAAGTTATACACATAATGAAAACCTATACTTTGTTTCGGTCGAGTTCCCCATTCAAATGCATGTAACAGTGAGAAACGCACTGTCTTGGCGAAAGAAAGCGTTTTTGTACAACTTCATATAAATAGCTGTAACTTTTGATAGAAGACTCAGACAAACATGTTTATGGCTTTATCTTATAGAACTCAAGGTCCCCGTGCTGGGAAAACAGGTTTTGCAGCTGTTTGAGCTAAGATTTCCAAGTTATACACATAATGAAAACCTATACTTTGTTTCGGTCGAGTTCCCCATTCAAATGCATGTAACAGTGAGAAACGCACTGTCTTGGCGAAAGAAAGCGTTTTTGTACAACTTCATATAAATAGCTGTAACTTTTGATAGAAGACTCAGACAAACATGTTTATGGCTTTATCTTATAGAACTCAAGGTCCCCGTGCTGGGAAAACAGGATTTGCAGCTGTTGGAGCTAAGATTTCCAAGTTATACACATAATGAAAACCTATACTTTGTTTCGGTCGAGTTCCCCATTCAAATGCATGTAACAGTGAGAAACGCACTGTCTTGGCGAAAGAAAGCGTTTTTGTACAACTTCATATAAATAGCTGTAACTTTTGATAGAAGACTCAGACAAACATGTTTATGGCTTTATCTTATAGAACTCAAGGTCCCCGTGCTGGGCAAACAGGTTTTGCAGCTGTTTGAGCTAAGATTTCCAAGTTATACACATAATGAAAACCTATACTTTGTTTCGGTCGAGTTCCCCATTCAAATGCATGTAACAGTGAGAAACGCACTGTCTTGGCGAAAGAAAGCGTTTTTGTACAACTTCATATAAATAGCTGTAACTTTTGATAGAAGACTCAGACAAACATGTTTATGGCTTTATCTTATAGAACTCAAGGTCCCCGTGCTGGGAAAACAGGTTTTGCAGCTGTTTGAGCTAAGATTTTCAAGTTATACACATAATGAAAACCTATACTTTGTTTCGGTCGAGTTCCCCATTCAAATGCATGTAACAGTGAGAAACGCACTGTCTTGGCGAAAGAAAGCGTTTTTGTACAACTTCATATAAATAGCTGTAACTTTTGATAGAAGACTCAGACAAACATGTTTATGGCTTTATCTTATAGAACTCAAGGTCCTCGTGCTGGGAAAACAGGATTTGCAGCTGTTGGAGCTAAGATTTCCAAGTTATACACATAATGAAAACCTATATTTTGTTTCGGTCGAGTTCCCCATTCAAATGCATGTAACAGTGAGAAACGCACTGTCTTGGCGAAAGAAAGCGTTTTTGTACAACTTCATATAAATAGCTGTAACTTTTGATAGAAGACTCAGACAAACATGTTTATGGCTTTATCTTATAGAACTCAAGGTCCCCGTGCTGGGAAAACAGGTTTTGCAGCTGTTGGAGCTAAGATTTCCAAGTTATACACATAATGAAAACCTATACTTTGTTTCGGTCGAGTTCCCCATTCAAATGCATGTAACAGTGAGAAACGCACTGTCTTGGCGAAAGAAAGCGTTTTTGTACAACTTCATATAAATAGCTGTAACTTTTGATAGAAGACTCAGACAAACATGTTTATGGCTTTATCTTATAGAACTCAAGGTCCCCGTGCTGGGAAAACAGGTTTTGCAGCTGTTTGAGCTAAGATTTCCAAGTTATACACATAATGAAAACCTATACTTTGTTTCGGTCGAGTTCCCCATTCAAATGCATGTAACAGTGAGAAACGCACTGTCTTGGCGAAAGAAAGCGTTTTTGTACAACTTCATATAAATAGCTGTAACTTTTGATAGAAGACTCAGACAAACATGTTTATGGCTTTATCTTATAGAACTCAAGGTCCCCGTGCTGGGAAAACAGGATTTGCAGCTGTTGGAGCTAAGATTTCCAAGTTATACACATAATGAAAACCTATACTTTGTTTCGGTCGAGTTCCCCATTCAAATGCATGTAACAGTGAGAAACGCACTGTCTTGGCGAAAGAAAGCGTTTTTGTACAACTTCATATAAATAGCTGTAACTTTTGATAGAAGACTCAGACAAACATGTTTATGGCTTTATCTTATAGAACTCAAGGTCCCCGTGCTGGGAAAACAGGTTTTGCAGCTGTTTGAGCTAAGATTTCCAAGTTATACACATAATGAAAACCTATACTTTGTTTCGGTCGAGTTCCCCATTCAAATGCATGTAACAGTGAGAAACGCACTGTCTTGGCGAAAGAAAGCGTTTTTGTACAACTTCATATAAATAGCTGTAACTTTTGATAGAAGACTCAGACAAACATGTTTATGGCTTTATCTTATAGAACTCAAGGTCCCCGTGCTGGGAAAACAGGTTTTGCAGCTGTTTGAGCTAAGATTTCCAAGTTATACACATAATGAAAACCTATACTTTGTTTCGGTCGAGTTCCCCATTCAAATGCATGTAACAGTGAGAAACGCATTGTCTTGGCGAAAGAAAGCGTTTTTGTACAACTTCATATAAATAGCTGTAACTTTTGATAGAAGACTCAGACAAACATGTTTATGGCTTTATCTTATAGAACTCAAGGTCCCCGTGCTGGGAAAACAGGATTTGCAGCTGTTGGAGCTAAGATTTCCAAGTTATACACATAATGAAAACCTATACTTTGTTTCGGTCGAGTTCCCCATTCAAATGCATGTAACAGTGAGAAACGCACTGTCTTGGCGAAAGAAAGCGTTTTTGTACAACTTCATATAAATAGCTGTAACTTTTGATAGAAGACTCAGACAAACATGTTTATGGCTTTATCTTATAGAACTCAAGGTCCCCGTGCTGGGCAAACAGGTTTTGCAGCTGTTTGAGCTAAGATTTCCAAGTTATACACATAATGAAAACCTATACTTTGTTTCGGTCGAGTTCCCCATTCAAATGCATGTAACAGTGAGAAACGCACTGTCTTGGCGAAAGAAAGCGTTTTTGTACAACTTCATATAAATAGCTGTAACTTTTGATAGAAGACTCAGACAAACATGTTTATGGCTTTATCTTATAGAACTCAAGGTCCCCGTGCTGGGAAAACAGGTTTTGCAGCTGTTTGAGCTAAGATTTTCAAGTTATACACATAATGAAAACCTATACTTTGTTTCGGTCGAGTTCCCCATTCAAATGCATGTAACAGTGAGAAACGCACTGTCTTGGCGAAAGAAAGCGTTTTTGTACAACTTCATATAAATAGCTGTAACTTTTGATAGAAGACTCAGACAAACATGTTTATGGCTTTATCTTATAGAACTCAAGGTCCCCGTGCTGGGAAAACAGGATTTGCAGCTGTTGGAGCTAAGATTTCCAAGTTATACACATAATGAAAACCTATACTTTGTTTCGGTCGAGTTCCCCATTCAAATGCATGTAACAGTGAGAAACGCACTGTCTTGGCGAAAGAAAGCGTTTTTGTACAACTTCATATAAATAGCTGTAACTTTTGATAGAAGACTCAGACAAACATGTTTATGGCTTTATCTTATAGAACTCAAGGTCCCCGTGCTGGGAAAACAGGTTTTGCAGCTGTTTGAGCTAAGATTTCCAAGTTATACACATAATGAAAACCTATACTTTGTTTCGGTCGAGTTCCCCATTCAAATGCATGTAACAGTGAGAAACGCACTGTCTTGGCGAAAGAAAGCGTTTTTGTACAACTTCATATAAATAGCTGTAACTTTTGATAGAAGACTCAGACAAACATGTTTATGGCTTTATCTTATAGAACTCAAGGTCCCCGTGCTGGGAAAACAGGTTTTGCAGCTGTTTGAGCTAAGATTTCCAAGTTATACACATAATGAAAACCTATACTTTGTTTCGGTCGAGTTCCCCATTCAAATGCATGTAACAGTGAGAAACGCATTGTCTTGGCGAAAGAAAGCGTTTTTGTACAACTTCATATAAATAGCTGTAACTTTTGATAGAAGACTCAGACAAACATGTTTATGGCTTTATCTTATAGAACTCAAGGTCCCCGTGCTGGGAAAACAGGATTTGCAGCTGTTGGAGCTAAGATTTCCAAGTTATACACATAATGAAAACCTATACTTTGTTTCGGTCGAGTTCCCCATTCAAATGCATGTAACAGTGAGAAACGCACTGTCTTGGCGAAAGAAAGCGTTTTTGTACAACTTCATAGAAATAGCTGTAACTTTTGATAGAAGACTCAGACAAACATGTTTATGGCCTTATATTATAGAACTCAAGGTCCCCGTGCTGGGAAAACAGGTTTTGCAGCTGTTTGAGCTAAGATTTCCAAGTTATTCACATAATGAAAACCTATACTTTGTTTCGGTCGAGTTCCCCATTCAAATGCATGTAACAGTGAGAAACGCACTGTCTTGGCGAAAGAAAGCGTTTTTGTACAACTTCATATAAATAGCTGTAACTTTTGATAGAAGACTCAGACAAACATGTTTATGGCTTTATCTTATAGAACTCAAGGTCCCCGTGCTGGGAAAACAGGATTTGCAGCTGTTGGAGCTAAGATTTTCAAGTTATACACATAATGAAAACCTATACTTTGTTTCGGTCGAGTTCCCCATTCAAATGCATGTAACAGTGAGAAACGCACTGTCTTGGCGAAAGAAAGCGTTTTTGTACAACTTCATATAAATAGCTGTAACTTTTGATAGAAGACTCAGACAAACATGTTTATGGCTTTATCTTATAGAACTCAAGGTCCCCGTGCTGGGAAAACAGGTTTTGCAGCTGTTTGAGCTAAGATTTCCAAGTTATACACATAATGAAAACCTATACTTTGTTTCGGTCGAGTTCCCCATTCAAATGCATGTAACAGTGAGAAACGCACTGTCTTGGCGAAAGAAAGCGTTTTTGTACAACTTCATATAAATAGCTGTAACTTTTGATAGAAGACTCGGATACACATGTTTATGGCTTTATCTTATAGAACTCAAGGTTCCCGTGCTGGGAAAACAGGTTTTGCAGCTGTTTGAGCTAAGATTTCCAAGTTATTCACATAATGAAAACCTATACTTTGTTTCGGTCGAGTTCCCCCTTCAAATGCATGTAACAGTGAGAAACGCACTGTCTTGGCGAAAGAAAGCGTTTTTGTACAACTTCATAGAAATAGCTGTAACTTTTGATAGAAGACTCAGACAAACATGTTTATGGCCTTATATTATAGAACTCAAGGTCTCCGTGCTGGGAAAACAGGTTTTGCAGCTGTTTGAGCTAAGATTTCAAAGTTATTCACATAATGAAAACCTATACTTTGTTTCGGTCGAGTTCCCCATTCAAATGCATGTAACAGTGAGAAACGCACTGTCTTGGCGAAAGAAAGCATTTTTGTACAACTTCATATGAATAGCTGTAACTTTTGATAGAAGACTCAGACAAACATGTTTATGGCTTTATCTTATAGAACTCAAGGTCCCCGTGCTGGGAAAACAGGATTTGCAGCTGTTGGAGCTAAGATTTCCAAGTTATACACATAATGAAAACCTATACTTTGTTTCGGTCGAGTTCCCCATTCAAATGCATGTAACAGTGAGAAACGCACTGTCTTGGCGAAAGAAAGCGTTTTTGTACAACTTCATATAAATAGCTGTAACTTTTGATAGAAGACTCGGATACACATGTTTATGGCTTTATCTTATAGAACTCAAGGTCCCCGTGCTGGGAAAACAGGATTTGCAGCTGTTGGAGCTAAGATTTTCAAGTAATACACATAATGAAAACCTATACTTTGTTTCGGTCGAGTTCCCCATTCAAATGCATGTAACAGTGAGAAACGCACTGTCTTGGCGAAAGAAAGCGTTTTTGTACAACTTCATAGAAATAGCTGTAACTTTTGATAGAAGACTCAGACAAACATGTTTATGGCTTTATCTTATAGAACTCAAGGTCCCCGTGCTGGCAAAATAGGTTTTGCAGCTGTTTGAGCTAAGATTTCCAAGTTATACACATAATGAAAACCTATACTTTGTTTCGGTCGAGTTCCCCATTCAAATGCATGTAACAGTGAGAAACGCACTGTCTTGGCGAAAGAAAGCGTTTTTGTACAACTTCATAGAAATAGCTGTAACTTTTGATAGAAGACTCAGACAAACATGTTTATGGCCTTATATTATAGAACTCAAGGTCTCCGTGCTGGGAAAACAGGTTTTGCAGCTGTTTGAGCTAAGATTTCCAAGTTATTCACATAATGAAAACCTATACTTTGTTTCGGTCGAGTTCCCCATTCAAATGCATGTAACAGTGAGAAACGCACTGTCTTGGCGAAAGAAAGCGTTTTTGTACAACTTCATATGAATAGCTGTAACTTTTGATAGAAGACTCGGATACACATGTTTATGGCTTTATCTTATAGAACTCAAGGTTCCCGTGCTGGGAAAACAGGTTTTGCAGCTGTTTGAGCTAAGATTTCCAAGTTATTCACATAATGAAAACCTATACTTTGTTTCGGTCGAGTTCCCCATTCAAATGCATGTAACAGTGAGAAACGCACTGTCTTGGCGAAAGAAAGCGTTTTTGTACAACTTCATATGAATAGCTGTAACTTTTGATAGAAGACTCGGATACACATGTTTATGGCTTTATCTTATAGAACTCAAGGTTCCCGTGCTGGGAAAACAGGTTTTGCAGCTGTTTGAGCTAAGATTTCCAAGTTATTCACATAATGAAAACCTATACTTTGTTTCGGTCGAGTTCCCCATTCAAATGCATGTAACAGTGAGAAACGCACTGTCTTGGCGAAAGAAAGCGTTTTTGTACAACTTCATAGAAATAGCTGTAACTTTTGATAGAAGACTCAGACAAACATGTTTATGGCCTTATATTATAGAACTCAAGGTCTCCGTGCTGGGAAAACAGGTTTTGCAGCTGTTTGAGCTAAGATTTCAAAGTTATTCACATAATGAAAACCTATACTTTGTTTCGGTCGAGTTCCCCATTCAAATGCATGTAACAGTGAGAAACGCACTGTCTTGGCGAAAGAAAGCATTTTTGTACAACTTCATATGAATAGCTGTAACTTTTGATAGAAGACTCGGACAAACATGTTTATGGCTTTATCTTATAGAACTCAAGGTCCCCGTGCTGGGAAAACAGGTTTTGCAGCTGTTTGAGCTAAGATTTTCAAGTTATACACATAATGAAAACCTATACTTTGTTTCGGTCGAGTTCCCCATTCAAATGCATGTAACAGTGAGAAACGCACTGTCTTGGCGAAAGAAAGCGTTTTTGTACAACTTCATATAAATAGCTGTAACTTTTGATAGAAGACTCAGACAAACATGTTTATGGCTTTATCTTATAGAACTCAAGGTCCTCGTGCTGGGAAAACAGGATTTGCAGCTGTTGGAGCTAAGATTTCCAAGTTATACACATAATGAAAACCTATATTTTGTTTCGGTCGAGTTCCCCATTCAAATGCATGTAACAGTGAGAAACGCACTGTCTTGGCGAAAGAAAGCGTTTTTGTACAACTTCATATAAATAGCTGTAACTTTTGATAGAAGACTCAGACAAACATGTTTATGGCTTTATCTTATAGAACTCAAGGTCCCCGTGCTGGGAAAACAGGTTTTGCAGCTGTTTGAGCTAAGATTTCCAAGTTATACACATAATGAAAACCTATACTTTGTTTCGGTCGAGTTCCCCATTCAAATGCATGTAACAGTGAGAAACGCACTGTCTTGGCGAAAGAAAGCGTTTTTGTACAACTTCATATAAATAGCTGTAACTTTTGATAGAAGACTCAGACAAACATGTTTATGGCTTTATCTTATAGAACTCAAGGTCCCCGTGCTGGGAAAACAGGTTTTGCAGCTGTTTGAGCTAAGATTTCCAAGTTATACACATAATGAAAACCTATACTTTGTTTCGGTCGAGTTCCCCATTCAAATGCATGTAACAGTGAGAAACGCATTGTCTTGGCGAAAGAAAGCGTTTTTGTACAACTTCATATAAATAGCTGTAACTTTTGATAGAAGACTCAGACAAACATGTTTATGGCTTTATCTTATAGAACTCAAGGTCCCCGTGCTGGGAAAACAGGATTTGCAGCTGTTGGAGCTAAGATTTCCAAGTTATACACATAATGAAAACCTATACTTTGTTTCGGTCGAGTTCCCCATTCAAATGCATGTAACAGTGAGAAACGCACTGTCTTGGCGAAAGAAAGCGTTTTTGTACAACTTCATAGAAATAGCTGTAACTTTTGATAGAAGACTCAGACAAACATGTTTATGGCCTTATATTATAGAACTCAAGGTCCCCGTGCTGGGAAAACAGGTTTTGCAGCTGTTTGAGCTAAGATTTCCAAGTTATTCACATAATGAAAACCTATACTTTGTTTCGGTCGAGTTCCCCATTCAAATGCATGTAACAGTGAGAAACGCACTGTCTTGGCGAAAGAAAGCGTTTTTGTACAACTTCATATAAATAGCTGTAACTTTTGATAGAAGACTCAGACAAACATGTTTATGGCTTTATCTTATAGAACTCAAGGTCCCCGTGCTGGGAAAACAGGATTTGCAGCTGTTGGAGCTAAGATTTTCAAGTTATACACATAATGAAAACCTATACTTTGTTTCGGTCGAGTTCCCCATTCAAATGCATGTAACAGTGAGAAACGCACTGTCTTGGCGAAAGAAAGCGTTTTTGTACAACTTCATATAAATAGCTGTAACTTTTGATAGAAGACTCAGACAAACATGTTTATGGCTTTATCTTATAGAACTCAAGGTCCCCGTGCTGGGAAAACAGGTTTTGCAGCTGTTTGAGCTAAGATTTCCAAGTTATACACATAATGAAAACCTATACTTTGTTTCGGTCGAGTTCCCCATTCAAATGCATGTAACAGTGAGAAACGCACTGTCTTGGCGAAAGAAAGCGTTTTTGTACAACTTCATATAAATAGCTGTAACTTTTGATAGAAGACTCGGATACACATGTTTATGGCTTTATCTTATAGAACTCAAGGTTCCCGTGCTGGGAAAACAGGTTTTGCAGCTGTTTGAGCTAAGATTTCCAAGTTATTCACATAATGAAAACCTATACTTTGTTTCGGTCGAGTTCCCCATTCAAATGCATGTAACAGTGAGAAACGCACTGTCTTGGCGAAAGAAAGCGTTTTTGTACAACTTCATAGAAATAGCTGTAACTTTTGATAGAAGACTCAGACAAACATGTTTATGGCCTTATATTATAGAACTCAAGGTCTCCGTGCTGGGAAAACAGGTTTTGCAGCTGTTTGAGCTAAGATTTCAAAGTTATTCACATAATGAAAACCTATACTTTGTTTCGGTCGAGTTCCCCATTCAAATGCATGTAACAGTGAGAAACGCACTGTCTTGGCGAAAGAAAGCATTTTTGTACAACTTCATATGAATAGCTGTAACTTTTGATAGAAGACTCAGACAAACATGTTTATGGCTTTATCTTATAGAACTCAAGGTCCCCGTGCTGGGAAAACAGGATTTGCAGCTGTTGGAGCTAAGATTTCCAAGTTATACACATAATGAAAACCTATACTTTGTTTCGGTCGAGTTCCCCATTCAAATGCATGTAACAGTGAGAAACGCACTGTCTTGGCGAAAGAAAGCGTTTTTGTACAACTTCATATAAATAGCTGTAACTTTTGATAGAAGACTCGGATACACATGTTTATGGCTTTATCTTATAGAACTCAAGGTTCCCGTGCTGGGAAAACAGGATTTGCAGCTGTTGGAGCTAAGATTTTCAAGTAATACACATAATGAAAACCTATACTTTGTTTCGGTCGAGTTCCCCATTCAAATGCATGTAACAGTGAGAAACGCACTGTCTTGGCGAAAGAAAGCGTTTTTGTACAACTTCATAGAAATAGCTGTAACTTTTGATAGAAGACTCAGACAAACATGTTTATGGCTTTATCTTATAGAACTCAAGGTCCCCGTGCTGGCAAAATAGGTTTTGCAGCTGTTTGAGCTAAGATTTCCAAGTTATACACATAATGAAAACCTATACTTTGTTTCGGTCGAGTTCCCCATTCAAATGCATGTAACAGTGAGAAACGCACTGTCTTGGCGAAAGAAAGCGTTTTTGTACAACTTCGTAGAAATAGCTGTAACTTTTGATAGAAGACTCAGACAAACATGTTTATGGCCTTATATTATAGAACTCAAGGTCTCCGTGCTGGGAAAACAGGTTTTGCAGCTGTTTGAGCTAAGATTTCCAAGTTATTCACATAATGAAAACCTATACTTTGTTTCGGTCGAGTTCCCCATTCAAATGCATGTAACAGTGAGAAACGCACTGTCTTGGCGAAAGAAAGCGTTTTTGTACAACTTCATATGAATAGCTGTAACTTTTGATAGAAGACTCGGATACACATGTTTATGGCTTTATCTTATAGAACTCAAGGTTCCCGTGCTGGGAAAACAGGTTTTGCAGCTGTTTGAGCTAAGATTTCCAAGTTATTCACATAATGAAAACCTATACTTTGTTTCGGTCGAGTTCCCCATTCAAATGCATGTAACAGTGAGAAACGCACTGTCTTGGCGAAAGAAAGCGTTTTTGTACAACTTCATATGAATAGCTGTAACTTTTGATAGAAGACTCGGATACACATGTTTATGGCTTTATCTTATAGAACTCAAGGTTCCCGTGCTGGGAAAACAGGTTTTGCAGCTGTTTGAGCTAAGATTTCCAAGTTATTCACATAATGAAAACCTATACTTTGTTTCGGTCGAGTTCCCCATTCAAATGCATGTAACAGTGAGAAACGCACTGTCTTGGCGAAAGAAAGCGTTTTTGTACAACTTCATAGAAATAGCTGTAACTTTTGATAGAAGACTCAGACAAACATGTTTATGGCCTTATATTATAGAACTCAAGGTCTCCGTGCTGGGAAAACAGGTTTTGCAGCTGTTTGAGCTAAGATTTCAAAGTTATTCACATAATGAAAACCTATACTTTGTTTCGGTCGAGTTCCCCATTCAAATGCATGTAACAGTGAGAAACGCACTGTCTTGGCGAAAGAAAGCATTTTTGTACAACTTCATATGAATAGCTGTAACTTTTGATAGAAGACTCGGACAAACATGTTTATGGCTTTATCTTATAGAACTCAAGGTTCCCGTGCTGGGAAAACAGGTTTTGCAGCTGTTTGAGCTAAGATTTCCAAGTTATTCACATAATGAAAACCTATACTTTGTTTCGGTCGAGTTCCCCATTCAAATGCATGTAACAGTGAGAAACGCACTGTCTTGGCGAAAGAAAGCGTTTTTGTACAACTTCATAGAAATAGCTGTAACTTTTGATAGAAGACTCAGACAAACATGTTTATGGCTTTATCTTATAGAACTCAAGGTCCCCGTGCTGGGAAAACAGGATTTGCAGCTGTTGGAGCTAAGATTTCCAAGTTATACACATAATGAAAACCTATACTTTGTTTCGGTCGAGTTCCCCATTCAAATGCATGTAACAGTGAGAAACGCACTGTCTTGGCGAAAGAAAGCGTTTTTGTACAACTTCATATAAATAGCTGTAACTTTTGATAGAAGACTCAGACAAACATGTTTATGGCTTTATCTTATAGAACTCAAGGTCCTCGTGCTGGGAAAACAGGATTTGCAGCTGTTGGAGCTAAGATTTCCAAGTTATACACATAATGAAAACCTATATTTTGTTTCGGTCGAGTTCCCCATTCAAATGCATGTAACAGTGAGAAACGCACTGTCTTGGCGAAAGAAAGCGTTTTTGTACAACTTCATATAAATAGCTGTAACTTTTGATAGAAGACTCAGACAAACATGTTTATGGCTTTATCTTATAGAACTCAAGGTCCCCGTGCTGGCAAAATAGGTTTTGCAGCTGTTTGAGCTAAGATTTCCAAGTTATTCACATAATGAAAACCTATACTTTGTTTCGGTCGAGTTCCCCATTCAAATGCATGTAACAGTGAGAAACGCACTGTCTTGGCGAAAGAAAGCGTTTTTGTACAACTTCATAGAAATAGCTGTAACTTTTGATAGAAGACTCAGACAAACATGTTTATGGCCTTATATTATAGAACTCAAGGTCTCCGTGCTGGGAAAACAGGTTTTGCAGCTGTTTGAGCTAAGATTTCCAAGTTATTCACATAATGAAAACCTATACTTTGTTTCGGTCGAGTTCCCCATTCAAATGCATGTAACAGTGAGAAACGCACTGTCTTGGCGAAAGAAAGCGTTTTTGTACAACTTCATATAAATAGCTGTAACTTTTGATAGAAGACTCAGACAAACATGTTTATGGCTTTATCTTATAGAACTCAAGGTCCCCGTGCTGGGAAAACAGGTTTTGCAGCTGTTTGAGCTAAGATTTCCAAGTTATACACATAATGAAAACCTATACTTTGTTTCGGTCGAGTTCCCCATTCAAATGCATGTAACAGTGAGAAACGCACTGTCTTGGCGAAAGAAAGCGTTTTTGTACAACTTCATATAAATAGCTGTAACTTTTGATAGAAGACTCAGACAAACATGTTTATGGCTTTATCTTATAGAACTCAAGGTCCCCGTGCTGGGAAAACAGGTTTTGCAGCTGTTTGAGCTAAGATTTCCAAGTTATACACATAATGAAAACCTATACTTTGTTTCGGTCGAGTTCCCCATTCAAATGCATGTAACAGTGAGAAACGCACTGTCTTGGCGAAAGAAAGCGTTTTTGTACAACTTCATATAAATAGCTGTAACTTTTGATAGAAGACTCAGACAAACATGTTTATGGCTTTATCTTATAGAACTCAAGGTCCTCGTGCTGGGAAAACAGGATTTGCAGCTGTTGGAGCTAAGATTTCCAAGTTATACACATAATGAAAACCTATATTTTGTTTCGGTCGAGTTCCCCATTCAAATGCATGTAACAGTGAGAAACGCACTGTCTTGGCGAAAGAAAGCGTTTTTGTACAACTTCATATAAATAGCTGTAACTTTTGATAGAAGACTCAGACAAACATGTTTATGGCTTTATCTTATAGAACTCAAGGTCCCCGTGCTGGGAAAACAGGTTTTGCAGCTGTTTGAGCTAAGATTTCCAAGTTATACACATAATGAAAACCTATACTTTGTTTCGGTCGAGTTCCCCATTCAAATGCATGTAACAGTGAGAAACGCACTGTCTTGGCGAAAGAAAGCGTTTTTGTACAACTTCATATAAATAGCTGTAACTTTTGATAGAAGACTCAGACAAACATGTTTATGGCTTTATCTTATAGAACTCAAGGTCCCCGTGCTGGGAAAACAGGATTTGCAGCTGTTGGAGCTAAGATTTCCAAGTTATACACATAATGAAAACCTATACTTTGTTTCGGTCGAGTTCCCCATTCAAATGCATGTAACAGTGAGAAACGCACTGTCTTGGCGAAAGAAAGCGTTTTTGTACAACTTCATATAAATAGCTGTAACTTTTGATAGAAGACTCGGATACACATGTTTATGGCTTTATCTTATAGAACTCAAGGTCCCCGTGCTGGGAAAACAGGATTTGCAGCTGTTGGAGCTAAGATTTTCAAGTAATACACATAATGAAAACCTATACTTTGTTTCGGTCGAGTTCCCCATTCAAATGCATGTAACAGTGAGAAACGCACTGTCTTGGCGAAAGAAAGCGTTTTTGTACAACTTCATATAAATAGCTGTAACTTTTGATAGAAGACTCGGATACACATGTTTATGGCTTTATCTTATAGAACTCAAGGTCCCCGTGCTGGGAAAACAGGTTTTGCAGCTGTTTGAGCTAAGATTTTCAAGTTATACACATAATGAAAACCTATACTTTGTTTGGGTCGAGTTCCCCATTCAAATGCATGTAACAGTGAGAAACGCACTGTCTTGGCGAAAGAAAGCGTTTTTGTACAACTTCATAGAAATAGCTGTAACTTTTGATAGAAGACTCAGACAAACATGTTTATGGCTTTATCTTATAGAACTCAAGGTCTCCGTGCTGGCAAAATAGGTTTTGCAGCTGTTTGAGCTAAGATTTCCAAGTTATACACATAATGAAAACCTATACTTTGTTTCGGTCGAGTTCCCCATTCAAATGCATGTAACAGTGAGAAACGCACTGTCTTGGCGAAATAAAGCGTTTTTGTACAACTTCATATAAATCGCTGTAACTTTTGATAGAAGACTCAGACAAACATGTTTATGGCTTTATCTTATAGAACTCAAGGTCCCCGTGCTGGGCAAACAGGATTTGCAGCTGTTGGAGCTAAGATTTTCAAGTTATACACATAATGAAAACCTATACTTTGTTTCGGTCGAGTTCCCCATTCAAATGCATGTAACAGTGAGAAACGCACTGTCTTGGCGAAAGAAAGCGTTTTTGTACAACTTCATAGAAATAGCTGTAACTTTTGATAGAAGACTCAGACAAACATGTTTATGGCCTTATATTATAGAACTCAAGGTCTCCGTGCTGGGAAAACAGGTTTTGCAGCTGTTTGAGCTAAGATTTCCAAGTTATTCACATAATGAAAACCTATACTTTGTTTCGGTCGAGTTCCCCATTCAAATGCATGTAACAGTGAGAAACGCACTGTCTTGGCGAAAGAAAGCGTTTTTGTACAACTTCATAGAAATAGCTGTAACTTTTGATAGAAGACTCAGACAAACATGTTTATGGCTTTATCTTATAGAACTCAAGGTCCCCGTGCTGGGAAAACAGGTTTTGCAGCTGTTTGAGCTAAGATTTCCAAGTTATACACATAATGAAAACCTATACTTTGTTTCGGTCGAGTTCCCCATTCAAATGCATGTAACAGTGAGAAACGCACTGTCTTGGCGAAAGAAAGCGTTTTTGTACAACTTCATATAAATAGCTGTAACTTTTGATAGAAGACTCAGACAAACATGTTTATGGCTTTATCTTATAGAACTCAAGGTCCCCGTGCTGGGAAAACAGGATTTGCAGCTGTTGGAGCTAAGATTTCCAAGTTATACACATAATGAAAACCTATACTTTGTTTCGGTCGAGTTCCCCATTCAAATGCATGTAACAGTGAGAAACGCACTGTCTTGGCGAAAGAAAGCGTTTTTGTACAACTTCATATAAATAGCTGTAACTTTTGATAGAAGACTCGGATACACATGTTTATGGCTTTATCTTATAGAACTCAAGGTCCCCGTGCTGGGAAAACAGGATTTGCAGCTGTTGGAGCTAAGATTTTCAAGTAATACACATAATGAAAACCTATACTTTGTTTCGGTCGAGTTCCCCATTCAAATGCATGTAACAGTGAGAAACGCACTGTCTTGGCGAAAGAAAGCGTTTTTGTACAACTTCATATAAATAGCTGTAACTTTTGATAGAAGACTCGGATACACATGTTTATGGCTTTATCTTATAGAACTCAAGGTCCCCGTGCTGGGAAAACAGGTTTTGCAGCTGTTTGAGCTAAGATTTTCAAGTTATACACATAATGAAAACCTATACTTTGTTTGGGTCGAGTTCCCCATTCAAATGCATGTAACAGTGAGAAACGCACTGTCTTGGCGAAAGAAAGCGTTTTTGTACAACTTCATAGAAATAGCTGTAACTTTTGATAGAAGACTCAGACAAACATGTTTATGGCTTTATCTTATAGAACTCAAGGTCTCCGTGCTGGCAAAATAGGTTTTGCAGCTGTTTGAGCTAAGATTTCCAAGTTATACACATAATGAAAACCTATACTTTGTTTCGGTCGAGTTCCCCATTCAAATGCATGTAACAGTGAGAAACGCACTGTCTTGGCGAAATAAAGCGTTTTTGTACAACTTCATATAAATCGCTGTAACTTTTGATAGAAGACTCAGACAAACATGTTTATGGCTTTATCTTATAGAACTCAAGGTCCCCGTGCTGGGCAAACAGGATTTGCAGCTGTTGGAGCTAAGATTTTCAAGTTATACACATAATGAAAACCTATACTTTGTTTCGGTCGAGTTCCCCATTCAAATGCATGTAACAGTGAGAAACGCACTGTCTTGGCGAAAGAAAGCGTTTTTGTACAACTTCATAGAAATAGCTGTAACTTTTGATAGAAGACTCAGACAAACATGTTTATGGCCTTATATTATAGAACTCAAGGTCTCCGTGCTGGGAAAACAGGTTTTGCAGCTGTTTGAGCTAAGATTTCCAAGTTATTCACATAATGAAAACCTATACTTTGTTTCGGTCGAGTTCCCCATTCAAATGCATGTAACAGTGAGAAACGCACTGTCTTGGCGAAAGAAAGCGTTTTTGTACAACTTCATAGAAATAGCTGTAACTTTTGATAGAAGACTCAGACAAACATGTTTATGGCCTTATATTATAGAACTCAAGGTCCCCGTGCTGGGAAAACAGGTTTTGCAGCTGTTTGAGCTAAGATTTCCAAGTTATTCACATAATGAAAACCTATACTTTGTTTCGGTCGAGTTCCCCATTCAAATGCATGTAACAGTGAGAAACGCACTGTCTTGGCGAAAGAAAGCGTTTTTGTACAACTTCATATAAATAGCTGTAACTTTTGATAGAAGACTCAGACAAACATGTTTATGGCTTTATCTTATAGAACTCAAGGTCCCCGTGCTGGGAAAACAGGATTTGCAGCTGTTGGAGCTAAGATTTTCAAGTTATACACATAATGAAAACCTATACTTTGTTTCGGTCGAGTTCCCCATTCAAATGCATGTAACAGTGAGAAACGCACTGTCTTGGCGAAAGAAAGCGTTTTTGTACAACTTCATATAAATAGCTGTAACTTTTGATAGAAGACTCAGATACACATGTTTATGGCTTTATCTTATAGAACTCAAGGTCCCCGTGCTGGGAAAACAGGATTTGCAGCTGTTGGAGCTAAGATTTTCAAGTAATACACATAATGAAAACCTATACTTTGTTTCGGTCGAGTTCCCCATTCAAATGCATGTAACAGTGAGAAACGCACTGTCTTGGCGAAAGAAAGCGTTTTTGTACAACTTCATAGAAATAGCTGTAACTTTTGATAGAAGACTCAGACAAACATGTTTATGGCTTTATCTTATAGAACTCAAGGTCCCCGTGCTGGCAAAATAGGTTTTGCAGCTGTTTGAGCTAAGATTTCCAAGTTATACACATAATGAAAACCTATACTTTGTTTCGGTCGAGTTCCCCATTCAAATGCATGTAACAGTGAGAAACGCACTGTCTTGGCGAAAGAAAGCGTTTTTGTACAACTTCATAGAAATAGCTGTAACTTTTGATAGAAGACTCAGACAAACATGTTTATGGCCTTATATTATAGAACTCAAGGTCTCCGTGCTGGGAAAACAGGTTTTGCAGCTGTTTGAGCTAAGATTTCCAAGTTATTCACATAATGAAAACCTATACTTTGTTTCGGTCGAGTTCCCCATTCAAATGCATGTAACAGTGAGAAACGCACTGTCTTGGCGAAAGAAAGCGTTTTTGTACAACTTCATATAAATAGCTGTAACTTTTGATAGAAGACTCGGATACACATGTTTATGGCTTTATCTTATAGAACTCAAGGTCCCCGTGCTGGGAAAACAGGATTTGCAGCTGTTGGAGCTAAGATTTTCAAGTAATACACATAATGAAAACCTATACTTTGTTTCGGTCGAGTTCCCCATTCAAATGCATGTAACAGTGAGAAACGCACTGTCTTGGCGAAAGAAAGCGTTTTTGTACAACTTCATATAAATAGCTGTAACTTTTGATAGAAGACTCGGATACACATGTTTATGGCTTTATCTTATAGAACTCAAGGTCCCCGTGCTGGGAAAACAGGTTTTGCAGCTGTTTGAGCTAAGATTTTCAAGTTATACACATAATGAAAACCTATACTTTGTTTGGGTCGAGTTCCCCATTCAAATGCATGTAACAGTGAGAAACGCACTGTCTTGGCGAAAGAAAGCGTTTTTGTACAACTTCATAGAAATAGCTGTAACTTTTGATAGAAGACTCAGACAAACATGTTTATGGCTTTATCTTATAGAACTCAAGGTCTCCGTGCTGGCAAAATAGGTTTTGCAGCTGTTTGAGCTAAGATTTCCAAGTTATACACATAATGAAAACCTATACTTTGTTTCGGTCGAGTTCCCCATTCAAATGCATGTAACAGTGAGAAACGCACTGTCTTGGCGAAATAAAGCGTTTTTGTACAACTTCATATAAATCGCTGTAACTTTTGATAGAAGACTCAGACAAACATGTTTATGGCTTTATCTTATAGAACTCAAGGTCCCCGTGCTGGGCAAACAGGATTTGCAGCTGTTGGAGCTAAGATTTTCAAGTTATACACATAATGAAAACCTATACTTTGTTTCGGTCGAGTTCCCCATTCAAATGCATGTAACAGTGAGAAACGCACTGTCTTGGCGAAAGAAAGCGTTTTTGTACAACTTCATAGAAATAGCTGTAACTTTTGATAGAAGACTCAGACAAACATGTTTATGGCCTTATATTATAGAACTCAAGGTCTCCGTGCTGGGAAAACAGGTTTTGCAGCTGTTTGAGCTAAGATTTCCAAGTTATTCACATAATGAAAACCTATACTTTGTTTCGGTCGAGTTCCCCATTCAAATGCATGTAACAGTGAGAAACGCACTGTCTTGGCGAAAGAAAGCGTTTTTGTACAACTTCATAGAAATAGCTGTAACTTTTGATAGAAGACTCAGACAAACATGTTTATGGCCTTATATTATAGAACTCAAGGTCCCCGTGCTGGGAAAACAGGTTTTGCAGCTGTTTGAGCTAAGATTTCCAAGTTATTCACATAATGAAAACCTATACTTTGTTTCGGTCGAGTTCCCCATTCAAATGCATGTAACAGTGAGAAACGCACTGTCTTGGCGAAAGAAAGCGTTTTTGTACAACTTCATATAAATAGCTGTAACTTTTGATAGAAGACTCAGACAAACATGTTTATGGCTTTATCTTATAGAACTCAAGGTCCCCGTGCTGGGAAAACAGGATTTGCAGCTGTTGGAGCTAAGATTTTCAAGTTATACACATAATGAAAACCTATACTTTGTTTCGGTCGAGTTCCCCATTCAAATGCATGTAACAGTGAGAAACGCACTGTCTTGGCGAAAGAAAGCGTTTTTGTACAACTTCATATAAATAGCTGTAACTTTTGATAGAAGACTCAGATACACATGTTTATGGCTTTATCTTATAGAACTCAAGGTCCCCGTGCTGGGAAAACAGGATTTGCAGCTGTTGGAGCTAAGATTTTCAAGTAATACACATAATGAAAACCTATACTTTGTTTCGGTCGAGTTCCCCATTCAAATGCATGTAACAGTGAGAAACGCACTGTCTTGGCGAAAGAAAGCGTTTTTGTACAACTTCATAGAAATAGCTGTAACTTTTGATAGAAGACTCAGACAAACATGTTTATGGCTTTATCTTATAGAACTCAAGGTCCCCGTGCTGGCAAAATAGGTTTTGCAGCTGTTTGAGCTAAGATTTCCAAGTTATACACATAATGAAAACCTATACTTTGTTTCGGTCGAGTTCCCCATTCAAATGCATGTAACAGTGAGAAACGCACTGTCTTGGCGAAAGAAAGCGTTTTTGTACAACTTCATAGAAATAGCTGTAACTTTTGATAGAAGACTCAGACAAACATGTTTATGGCCTTATATTATAGAACTCAAGGTCTCCGTGCTGGGAAAACAGGTTTTGCAGCTGTTTGAGCTAAGATTTCCAAGTTATTCACATAATGAAAACCTATACTTTGTTTCGGTCGAGTTCCCCATTCAAATGCATGTAACAGTGAGAAACGCACTGTCTTGGCGAAAGAAAGCGTTTTTGTACAACTTCATATGAATAGCTGTAACTTTTGATAGAAGACTCGGATACACATGTTTATGGCTTTATCTTATAGAACTCAAGGTTCCCGTGCTGGGAAAACAGGTTTTGCAGCTGTTGGAGCTAAGATTTCCAAGTTATTCACATAATGAAAACCTATACTTTGTTTCGGTCGAGTTCCCCATTCAAATGCATGTAACAGTGAGAAACGCACTGTCTTGGCGAAAGAAAGCGTTTTTGTACAACTTCATATGAATAGCTGTAACTTTTGATAGAAGACTCGGATACACATGTTTATGGCTTTATCTTATAGAACTCAAGGTTCCCGTGCTGGGAAAACAGGTTTTGCAGCTGTTTGAGCTAAGATTTCCAAGTTATTCACATAATGAAAACCTATACTTTGTTTCGGTCGAGTTCCCCATTCAAATGCATGTAACAGTGAGAAACGCACTGTCTTGGCGAAAGAAAGCGTTTTTGTACAACTTCATATGAATAGCTGTAACTTTTGATAGAAGACTCGGATACACATGTTTATGGCTTTATCTTATAGAACTCAAGGTTCCCGTGCTGGGCAAACAGGTTTTGCAGCTGTTTGAGCTAAGATTTCCAAGTTATTCACATAATGAAAACCTATACTTTGTTTCGGTCGAGTTCCCCATTCAAATGCATGTAACAGTGAGAAACGCACTGTCTTGGCGAAAGAAAGCGTTTTTGTACAACTTCATAGAAATAGCTGTAACTTTTGATAGAAGACTCAGACAAACATGTTTATGGCTTTATCTTATAGAACTCAAGGTCCCCGTGCTGGGAAAACAGGATTTGCAGCTGTTTGAGCTAGGATTTCCAAGTTATACACATAATGAAAACCTATACTTTGTTTCGGTCGAGTTCCCCATTCAAATGCATGTAACAGTGAGAAACGCACTGTCTTGGCGAAAGAAAGCGTTTTTGTACAACTTCATATAAATAGCTGTAACTTTTGATAGAAGACTCAGACAAACATGTTTATGGCTTTATCTTATAGAACTCAAGGTCCCCGTGCTGGGAAAACAGGATTTGCAGCTGTTGGAGCTAAGATTTCCAAGTTATACACATAATGAAAACCTATACTTTGTTTCGGTCGAGTTCCCCATTCAAATGCATGTAACAGTGAGAAACGCACTGTCTTGGCGAAAGAAAGCGTTTTTGTACAACTTCATATAAATAGCTGTAACTTTTGATAGAAGACTCAGACAAACATGTTTATGGCTTTATCTTATAGAACTCAAGGTCCCCGTGCTGGGCAAACAGGTTTTGCAGCTGTTTGAGCTAAGATTTCCAAGTTATACACATAATGAAAACCTATACTTTGTTTCGGTCGAGTTCCCCATTCAAATGCATGTAACAGTGAGAAACGCACTGTCTTGGCGAAAGAAAGCGTTTTTGTACAACTTCATATAAATAGCTGTAACTTTTGATAGAAGACTCAGACAAACATGTTTATGGCTTTATCTTATAGAACTCAAGGTCCCCGTGCTGGGAAAACAGGATTTGCAGCTGTTGGAGCTAAGATTTCCAAGTTATACACATAATGAAAACCTATATTTTGTTTCGGTCGAGTTCCCCATTCAAATGCATGTAACAGTGAGAAACGCACTGTCTTGGCGAAAGAAAGCGTTTTTGTACAACTTCATATAAATAGCTGTAACTTTTGATAGAAGACTCAGACAAACATGTTTATGGCTTTATCTTATAGAACTCAAGGTTCCCGTGCTGGCAAAATAGGTTTTGCAGCTGTTTGAGCTAAGATTTCCAAGTTATTCACATAATGAAAACCTATACTTTGTTTCGGTCGAGTTCCCCATTCAAATGCATGTAACAGTGAGAAACGCACTGTCTTGGCGAAAGAAAGCGTTTTTGTACAACTTCATATAAATAGCTGTAACTTTTGATAGAAGACTCGGATACACATGTTTATGGCTTTATCTTATAGAACTCAAGGTCCCCGTGCTGGGAAAACAGGATTTGCAGCTGTTGGAGCTAAGATTTTCAAGTAATACACATAATGAAAACCTATACTTTGTTTCGGTCGAGTTCCCCATTCAAATGCATGTGACAGTGAGAAACGCACTGTCTTGGCGAAAGAAAGCGTTTTTGTACAACTTCATAGAAATAGCTGTAACTTTTGATAGAAGACTCAGACAAACATGTTTATGGCCTTATATTATAGAACTCAAGGTCTCCGTGCTGGGAAAACAGGTTTTGCAGCTGTTTGAGCTAAGATTTCAAAGTTATTCACATAATGAAAACCTATACTTTGTTTCGGTCGAGTTCCCCATTCAAATGCATGTAACAGTGAGAAACGCACTGTCTTGGCGAAAGAAAGCGTTTTTGTACAACTTCATATAAATAGCTGTAACTTTTGATAGAAGACTCAGACAAACATGTTTATGGCTTTATCTTATAGAACTCAAGGTCCCCGTGCTGGGCAAACAGGTTTTGCAGCTGTTTGAGCTAAGATTTCCAAGTTATACACATAATGAAAACCTATACTTTGTTTCGGTCGAGTTCCCCATTCAAATGCATGTAACAGTGAGAAACGCACTGTCTTGGCGAAAGAAAGCGTTTTTGTACAACTTCATATAAATAGCTGTAACTTTTGATAGAAGACTCGGATACACATGTTTATGGCTTTATCTTATAGAACTCAAGGTCCCCGTGCTGGGAAAACAGGATTTGCAGCTGTTGGAGCTAAGATTTCCAAGTAATACACATAATGAAAACCTATACTTTGTTTCGGTCGAGTTCCCCATTCAAATGCATGTAACAGTGAGAAACGCACTGTCTTGGCGAAAGAAAGCGTTTTTGTACAACTTCATAGAAATAGCTGTAACTTTTGATAGAAGACTCAAACAAACATGTTTATGGCTTTATCTTATAGAACTCAAGGTCTCCGTGCTGGGAAAACAGGTTTTGCAGCTGTTTGAGCTAAGATTTCCAAGTTATTCACATAATGAAAACCTATACTTTGTTTCGGTCGAGTTCCCCATTCAAATGCATGTAACAGTGAGAAACGCACTGTCTTGGCGAAAGAAAGCGTTTTTGTACAACTTCATATGAATAGCTGTAACTTTTGATAGAAGACTCGGATACACATGTTTATGGCTTTATCTTATAGAACTCAAGGTTCCCGTGCTGGGAAAACAGGTTTTGCAGCTGTTTGAGCTAAGATTTCAAAGTTATTCACATAATGAAAACCTATACTTTGTTTCGGTCGAGTTCCCCATTCAAATGCATGTAACAGTGAGAAACGCACTGTCTTGGCGAAAGAAAGCGTTTTTGTACAACTTCATATGAATAGCTGTAACTTTTGATAGAAGACTCGGACAAACATGTTTATGGCTTTATCTTATAGAACTCAAGGTTCCCGTGCTGGGAAAACAGGTTTTGCAGCTGTTTGAGCTAAGATTTCCAAGTTATTCACATAATGAAAACCTATACTTTGTTTCGGTCGAGTTCCCCATTCAAATGCATGTAACAGTGAGAAACGCACTGTCTTGGCGAAAGAAAGCGTTTTTGTACAACTTCATAGAAATAGCTGTAACTTTTGATAGAAGACTCAGACAAACATGTTTATGGCTTTATCTTATAGAACTCAAGGTCCCCGTGCTGGGAAAACAGGATTTGCAGCTGTTGGAGCTAAGATTTCCAAGTTATACACATAATGAAAACCTATACTTTGTTTCGGTCGAGTTCCCCATTCAAATGCATGTAACAGTGAGAAACGCACTGTCTTGGCGAAAGAAAGCGTTTTTGTACAACTTCATATAAATAGCTGTAACTTTTGATAGAAGACTCAGACAAACATGTTTATGGCTTTATCTTATAGAACTCAAGGTCCTCGTGCTGGGAAAACAGGATTTGCAGCTGTTGGAGCTAAGATTTCCAAGTTATACACATAATGAAAACCTATATTTTGTTTCGGTCGAGTTCCCCATTCAAATGCATGTAACAGTGAGAAACGCACTGTCTTGGCGAAAGAAAGCGTTTTTGTACAACTTCATATAAATAGCTGTAACTTTTGATAGAAGACTCAGACAAACATGTTTATGGCTTTATCTTATAGAACTCAAGGTCCCCGTGCTGGCAAAATAGGTTTTGCAGCTGTTTGAGCTAAGATTTCCAAGTTATTCACATAATGAAAACCTATACTTTGTTTCGGTCGAGTTCCCCATTCAAATGCATGTAACAGTGAGAAACGCACTGTCTTGGCGAAAGAAAGCGTTTTTGTACAACTTCATAGAAATAGCTGTAACTTTTGATAGAAGACTCAGACAAACATGTTTATGGCCTTATATTATAGAACTCAAGGTCTCCGTGCTGGGAAAACAGGTTTTGCAGCTGTTTGAGCTAAGATTTCCAAGTTATTCACATAATGAAAACCTATACTTTGTTTCGGTCGAGTTCCCCATTCAAATGCATGTAACAGTGAGAAACGCACTGTCTTGGCGAAAGAAAGCGTTTTTGTACAACTTCATATAAATAGCTGTAACTTTTGATAGAAGACTCAGACAAACATGTTTATGGCTTTATCTTATAGAACTCAAGGTCCCCGTGCTGGGAAAACAGGTTTTGCAGCTGTTTGAGCTAAGATTTCCAAGTTATACACATAATGAAAACCTATACTTTGTTTCGGTCGAGTTCCCCATTCAAATGCATGTAACAGTGAGAAACGCACTGTCTTGGCGAAAGAAAGCGTTTTTGTACAACTTCATATAAATAGCTGTAACTTTTGATAGAAGACTCAGACAAACATGTTTATGGCTTTATCTTATAGAACTCAAGGTCCCCGTGCTGGGAAAACAGGTTTTGCAGCTGTTTGAGCTAAGATTTCCAAGTTATACACATAATGAAAACCTATACTTTGTTTCGGTCGAGTTCCCCATTCAAATGCATGTAACAGTGAGAAACGCACTGTCTTGGCGAAAGAAAGCGTTTTTGTACAACTTCATATAAATAGCTGTAACTTTTGATAGAAGACTCAGACAAACATGTTTATGGCTTTATCTTATAGAACTCAAGGTCCTCGTGCTGGGAAAACAGGATTTGCAGCTGTTGGAGCTAAGATTTCCAAGTTATACACATAATGAAAACCTATATTTTGTTTCGGTCGAGTTCCCCATTCAAATGCATGTAACAGTGAGAAACGCACTGTCTTGGCGAAAGAAAGCGTTTTTGTACAACTTCATATAAATAGCTGTAACTTTTGATAGAAGACTCAGACAAACATGTTTATGGCTTTATCTTATAGAACTCAAGGTCCCCGTGCTGGGAAAACAGGTTTTGCAGCTGTTGGAGCTAAGATTTCCAAGTTATACACATAATGAAAACCTATACTTTGTTTCGGTCGAGTTCCCCATTCAAATGCATGTAACAGTGAGAAACGCACTGTCTTGGCGAAAGAAAGCGTTTTTGTACAACTTCATATAAATAGCTGTAACTTTTGATAGAAGACTCAGACAAACATGTTTATGGCTTTATCTTATAGAACTCAAGGTCCCCGTGCTGGGAAAACAGGATTTGCAGCTGTTGGAGCTAAGATTTCCAAGTTATACACATAATGAAAACCTATACTTTGTTTCGGTCGAGTTCCCCATTCAAATGCATGTAACAGTGAGAAACGCACTGTCTTGGCGAAAGAAAGCGTTTTTGTACAACTTCATATAAATAGCTGTAACTTTTGATAGAAGACTCGGATACACATGTTTATGGCTTTATCTTATAGAACTCAAGGTCCCCGTGCTGGGAAAACAGGTTTTGCAGCTGTTTGAGCTAAGATTTTCAAGTTATACACATAATGAAAACCTATACTTTGTTTGGGTCGAGTTCCCCATTCAAATGCATGTAACAGTGAGAAACGCACTGTCTTGGCGAAAGAAAGCGTTTTTGTACAACTTCATAGAAATAGCTGTAACTTTTGATAGAAGACTCAGACAAACATGTTTATGGCTTTATCTTATAGAACTCAAGGTCTCCGTGCTGGCAAAATAGGTTTTGCAGCTGTTTGAGCTAAGATTTCCAAGTTATACACATAATGAAAACCTATACTTTGTTTCGGTCGAGTTCCCCATTCAAATGCATGTAACAGTGAGAAACGCACTGTCTTGGCGAAATAAAGCGTTTTTGTACAACTTCATATAAATCGCTGTAACTTTTGATAGAAGACTCAGACAAACATGTTTATGGCTTTATCTTATAGAACTCAAGGTCCCCGTGCTGGGCAAACAGGATTTGCAGCTGTTGGAGCTAAGATTTTCAAGTTATACACATAATGAAAACCTATACTTTGTTTCGGTCGAGTTCCCCATTCAAATGCATGTAACAGTGAGAAACGCACTGTCTTGGCGAAAGAAAGCGTTTTTGTACAACTTCATAGAAATAGCTGTAACTTTTGATAGAAGACTCAGACAAACATGTTTATGGCCTTATATTATAGAACTCAAGGTCTCCGTGCTGGGAAAACAGGTTTTGCAGCTGTTTGAGCTAAGATTTCCAAGTTATTCACATAATGAAAACCTATACTTTGTTTCGGTCGAGTTCCCCATTCAAATGCATGTAACAGTGAGAAACGCACTGTCTTGGCGAAAGAAAGCGTTTTTGTACAACTTCATAGAAATAGCTGTAACTTTTGATAGAAGACTCAGACAAACATGTTTATGGCCTTATATTATAGAACTCAAGGTCCCCGTGCTGGGAAAACAGGTTTTGCAGCTGTTTGAGCTAAGATTTCCAAGTTATTCACATAATGAAAACCTATACTTTGTTTCGGTCGAGTTCCCCATTCAAATGCATGTAACAGTGAGAAACGCACTGTCTTGGCGAAAGAAAGCGTTTTTGTACAACTTCATATAAATAGCTGTAACTTTTGATAGAAGACTCAGACAAACATGTTTATGGCTTTATCTTATAGAACTCAAGGTCCCCGTGCTGGGAAAACAGGATTTGCAGCTGTTGGAGCTAAGATTTTCAAGTTATACACATAATGAAAACCTATACTTTGTTTCGGTCGAGTTCCCCATTCAAATGCATGTAACAGTGAGAAACGCACTGTCTTGGCGAAAGAAAGCGTTTTTGTACAACTTCATATAAATAGCTGTAACTTTTGATAGAAGACTCAGATACACATGTTTATGGCTTTATCTTATAGAACTCAAGGTCCCCGTGCTGGGAAAACAGGATTTGCAGCTGTTGGAGCTAAGATTTTCAAGTAATACACATAATGAAAACCTATACTTTGTTTCGGTCGAGTTCCCCATTCAAATGCATGTAACAGTGAGAAACGCACTGTCTTGGCGAAAGAAAGCGTTTTTGTACAACTTCATAGAAATAGCTGTAACTTTTGATAGAAGACTCAGACAAACATGTTTATGGCTTTATCTTATAGAACTCAAGGTCCCCGTGCTGGCAAAATAGGTTTTGCAGCTGTTTGAGCTAAGATTTCCAAGTTATACACATAATGAAAACCTATACTTTGTTTCGGTCGAGTTCCCCATTCAAATGCATGTAACAGTGAGAAACGCACTGTCTTGGCGAAAGAAAGCGTTTTTGTACAACTTCATATGAATAGCTGTAACTTTTGATAGAAGACTCGGATACACATGTTTATGGCTTTATCTTATAGAACTCAAGGTTCCCGTGCTGGGAAAACAGGTTTTGCAGCTGTTGGAGCTAAGATTTCCAAGTTATTCACATAATGAAAACCTATACTTTGTTTCGGTCGAGTTCCCCATTCAAATGCATGTAACAGTGAGAAACGCACTGTCTTGGCGAAAGAAAGCGTTTTTGTACAACTTCATATGAATAGCTGTAACTTTTGATAGAAGACTCGGATACACATGTTTATGGCTTTATCTTATAGAACTCAAGGTTCCCGTGCTGGGAAAACAGGTTTTGCAGCTGTTTGAGCTAAGATTTCCAAGTTATTCACATAATGAAAACCTATACTTTGTTTCGGTCGAGTTCCCCATTCAAATGCATGTAACAGTGAGAAACGCACTGTCTTGGCGAAAGAAAGCGTTTTTGTACAACTTCATAGAAATAGCTGTAACTTTTGATAGAAGACTCAAACAAACATGTTTATGGCTTTATCTTATAGAACTCAAGGTTCCCGTGCTGGGCAAACAGGTTTTGCAGCTGTTTGAGCTAAGATTTCCAAGTTATTCACATAATGAAAACCTATACTTTGTTTCGGTCGAGTTCCCCATTCAAATGCATGTAACAGTGAGAAACGCACTGTCTTGGCGAAAGAAAGCGTTTTTGTACAACTTCATAGAAATAGCTGTAACTTTTGATAGAAGACTCAGACAAACATGTTTATGGCTTTATCTTATAGAACTCAAGGTCCCCGTGCTGGGAAAACAGGATTTGCAGCTGTTTGAGCTAGGATTTCCAAGTTATACACATAATGAAAACCTATACTTTGTTTCGGTCGAGTTCCCCATTCAAATGCATGTAACAGTGAGAAACGCACTGTCTTGGCGAAAGAAAGCGTTTTTGTACAACTTCATATAAATAGCTGTAACTTTTGATAGAAGACTCAGACAAACATGTTTATGGCTTTATCTTATAGAACTCAAGGTCCCCGTGCTGGGAAAACAGGATTTGCAGCTGTTGGAGCTAAGATTTCCAAGTTATACACATAATGAAAACCTATACTTTGTTTCGGTCGAGTTCCCCATTCAAATGCATGTAACAGTGAGAAACGCACTGTCTTGGCGAAAGAAAGCGTTTTTGTACAACTTCATATAAATAGCTGTAACTTTTGATAGAAGACTCAGACAAACATGTTTATGGCTTTATCTTATAGAACTCAAGGTCCCCGTGCTGGGCAAACAGGTTTTGCAGCTGTTTGAGCTAAGATTTCCAAGTTATACACATAATGAAAACCTATACTTTGTTTCGGTCGAGTTCCCCATTCAAATGCATGTAACAGTGAGAAACGCACTGTCTTGGCGAAAGAAAGCGTTTTTGTACAACTTCATATAAATAGCTGTAACTTTTGATAGAAGACTCAGACAAACATGTTTATGGCTTTATCTTATAGAACTCAAGGTCCCCGTGCTGGGAAAACAGGATTTGCAGCTGTTGGAGCTAAGATTTCCAAGTTATACACATAATGAAAACCTATATTTTGTTTCGGTCGAGTTCCCCATTCAAATGCATGTAACAGTGAGAAACGCACTGTCTTGGCGAAAGAAAGCGTTTTTGTACAACTTCATATAAATAGCTGTAACTTTTGATAGAAGACTCAGACAAACATGTTTATGGCTTTATCTTATAGAACTCAAGGTCCCCGTGCTGGCAAAATAGGTTTTGCAGCTGTTTGAGCTAAGATTTCCAAGTTATTCACATAATGAAAACCTATACTTTGTTTCGGTCGAGTTCCCCATTCAAATGCATGTAACAGTGAGAAACGCACTGTCTTGGCGAAAGAAAGCGTTTTTGTACAACTTCATATAAATAGCTGTAACTTTTGATAGAAGACTCGGATACACATGTTTATGGCTTTATCTTATAGAACTCAAGGTCCCCGTGCTGGGAAAACAGGATTTGCAGCTGTTGGAGCTAAGATTTTCAAGTAATACACATAATGAAAACCTATACTTTGTTTCGGTCGAGTTCCCCATTCAAATGCATGTAACAGTGAGAAACGCACTGTCTTGGCGAAAGAAAGCGTTTTTGTACAACTTCATAGAAATAGCTGTAACTTTTGATAGAAGACTCAGACAAACATGTTTATGGCTTTATCTTATAGAACTCAAGGTCCCCGTGCTGGCAAAATAGGTTTTGCAGCTGTTTGAGCTAAGATTTCCAAGTTATACACATAATGAAAACCTATACTTTGTTTCGGTCGAGTTCCCCATTCAAATGCATGTAACAGTGAGAAACGCACTGTCTTGGCGAAAGAAAGCGTTTTTGTACAACTTCATAGAAATAGCTGTAACTTTTGATAGAAGACTCAGACAAACATGTTTATGGCCTTATATTATAGAACTCAAGGTCTCCGTGCTGGGAAAACAGGTTTTGCAGCTGTTTGAGCTAAGATTTCCAAGTTATTCACATAATGAAAACCTATACTTTGTTTCGGTCGAGTTCCCCATTCAAATGCATGTAACAGTGAGAAACGCACTGTCTTGGCGAAAGAAAGCGTTTTTGTACAACTTCATATGAATAGCTGTAACTTTTGATAGAAGACTCGGATACACATGTTTATGGCTTTATCTTATAGAACTCAAGGTTCCCGTGCTGGGAAAACAGGTTTTGCAGCTGTTTGAGCTAAGATTTCCAAGTTATTCACATAATGAAAACCTATACTTTGTTTCGGTCGAGTTCCCCATTCAAATGCATGTAACAGTGAGAAACGCACTGTCTTGGCGAAAGAAAGCGTTTTTGTACAACTTCATATGAATAGCTGTAACTTTTGATAGAAGACTCGGATACACATGTTTATGGCTTTATCTTATAGAACTCAAGGTTCCCGTGCTGGGAAAACAGGTTTTGCAGCTGTTTGAGCTAAGATTTCCAAGTTATTCACATAATGAAAACCTATACTTTGTTTCGGTCGAGTTCCCCATTCAAATGCATGTAACAGTGAGAAACGCACTGTCTTGGCGAAAGAAAGCGTTTTTGTACAACTTCATAGAAATAGCTGTAACTTTTGATAGAAGACTCAGACAAACATGTTTATGGCCTTATATTATAGAACTCAAGGTCTCCGTGCTGGGAAAACAGGTTTTGCAGCTGTTTGAGCTAAGATTTCAAAGTTATTCACATAATGAAAACCTATACTTTGTTTCGGTCGAGTTCCCCATTCAAATGCATGTAACAGTGAGAAACGCACTGTCTTGGCGAAAGAAAGCGTTTTTGTACAACTTCATATAAATAGCTGTAACTTTTGATAGAAGACTCAGACAAACATGTTTATGGCTTTATCTTATAGAACTCAAGGTCCCCGTGCTGGGCAAACAGGTTTTGCAGCTGTTTGAGCTAAGATTTCCAAGTTATACACATAATGAAAACCTATACTTTGTTTCGGTCGAGTTCCCCATTCAAATGCATGTAACAGTGAGAAACGCACTGTCTTGGCGAAAGAAAGCGTTTTTGTACAACTTCATATAAATAGCTGTAACTTTTGATAGAAGACTCAGACAAACATGTTTATGGCTTTATCTTATAGAACTCAAGGTCCTCGTGCTGGGAAAACAGGATTTGCAGCTGTTGGAGCTAAGATTTCCAAGTTATACACATAATGAAAACCTATATTTTGTTTCGGTCGAGTTCCCCATTCAAATGCATGTAACAGTGAGAAACGCACTGTCTTGGCGAAAGAAAGCGTTTTTGTACAACTTCATATAAATAGCTGTAACTTTTGATAGAAGACTCAGACAAACATGTTTATGGCTTTATCTTATAGAACTCAAGGTCCCCGTGCTGGCAAAATAGGTTTTGCAGCTGTTTGAGCTAAGATTTCCAAGTTATTCACATAATGAAAACCTATACTTTGTTTCGGTCGAGTTCCCCATTCAAATGCATGTAACAGTGAGAAACGCACTGTCTTGGCGAAAGAAAGCGTTTTTGTACAACTTCATATAAATAGCTGTAACTTTTGATAGAAGACTCGGATACACATGTTTATGGCTTTATCTTATAGAACTCAAGGTCCCCGTGCTGGGAAAACAGGATTTGCAGCTGTTGGAGCTAAGATTTCCAAGTAATACACATAATGAAAACCTATACTTTGTTTCGGTCGAGTTCCCCATTCAAATGCATGTAACAGTGAGAAACGCACTGTCTTGGCGAAAGAAAGCGTTTTTGTACAACTTCATAGAAATAGCTGTAACTTTTGATAGAAGACTCAAACAAACATGTTTATGGCTTTATCTTATAGAACTCAAGGTCTCCGTGCTGGGAAAACAGGTTTTGCAGCTGTTTGAGCTAAGATTTCCAAGTTATTCACATAATGAAAACCTATACTTTGTTTCGGTCGAGTTCCCCATTCAAATGCATGTAACAGTGAGAAACGCACTGTCTTGGCGAAAGAAAGCGTTTTTGTACAACTTCATATGAATAGCTGTAACTTTTGATAGAAGACTCGGATACACATGTTTATGGCTTTATCTTATAGAACTCAAGGTTCCCGTGCTGGGAAAACAGGTTTTGCAGCTGTTTGAGCTAAGATTTCCAAGTTATTCACATAATGAAAACCTATACTTTGTTTCGGTCGAGTTCCCCATTCAAATGCATGTAACAGTGAGAAACGCACTGTCTTGGCGAAAGAAAGCGTTTTTGTACAACTTCATATAAATAGCTGTAACTTTTGATAGAAGACTCAGACAAATATGTTTATGGCTTTATCTTATAGAACTCAAGGTCCTCGTGCTGGGAAAACAGGATTTGCAGCTGTTGGAGCTAAGATTTCCAAGTTATACACATAATGAAAACCTATATTTTGTTTCGGTCGAGTTCCCCATTCAAATGCATGTAACAGTGAGAAACGCACTGTCTTGGCGAAAGAAAGCGTTTTTGTACAACTTCATATAAATAGCTGTAACTTTTGATAGAAGACTCAGACAAACATGTTTATGGCTTTATCTTATAGAACTCAAGGTCCCCGTGCTGGCAAAATAGGTTTTGCAGCTGTTTGAGCTAAGATTTCCAAGTTATTCACATAATGAAAACCTATACTTTGTTTCGGTCGAGTTCCCCATTCAAATGCATGTAACAGTGAGAAACGCACTGTCTTGGCGAAAGAAAGCGTTTTTGTACAACTTCATATAAATAGCTGTAACTTTTGATAGAAGACTCGGATACACATGTTTATGGCTTTATCTTATAGAACTCAAGGTCCCCGTGCTGGGAAAACAGGATTTGCAGCTGTTGGAGCTAAGATTTTCAAGTAATACACATAATGAAAACCTATACTTTGTTTCGGTCGAGTTCCCTATTCAAATGCATGTAACAGTGAGAAACGCACTGTCTTGGCGAAAGAAAGCGTTTTTGTACAACTTCATAGAAATAGCTGTAACTTTTGATAGAAGACTCAAACAAACATGTTTATGGCTTTATCTTATAGAACTCAAGGTTCCCGTGCTGGGAAAACAGGTTTTGCAGCTGTTTGAGCTAAGATTTCCAAGTTATTCACATAATGAAAACCTATACTTTGTTTCGGTCGAGTTCCCCATTCAAATGCATGTAACAGTGAGAAACGCACTGTCTTGGCGAAAGAAAGCGTTTTTGTACAACTTCATATGAATAGCTGTAACTTTTGATAGAAGACTCGGATACACATGTTTATGGCTTTATCTTATAGAACTCAAGGTTCCCGTGCTGGGAAAACAGGTTTTGCAGCTGTTTGAGCTAAGATTTCCAAGTTATTCACATAATGAAAACCTATACTTTGTTTCGGTCGAGTTCCCCATTCAAATGCATGTAACAGTGAGAAACGCACTGTCTTGGCGAAAGAAAGCATTTTTGTACAACTTCATATGAATAGCTGTAACTTTTGATAGAAGACTCGGACAAACATGTTTATGGCTTTATCTTATAGAACTCAAGGTTCCCGTGCTGGGCAAACAGGTTTTGCAGCTGTTTGAGCTAAGATTTCCAAGTTATTCACATAATGAAAACCTATACTTTGTTTCGGTCGAGTTCCCCATTCAAATGCATGTAACAGTGAGAAACGCACTGTCTTGGCGAAAGAAAGCGTTTTTGTACAACTTCATAGAAATAGCTGTAACTTTTGATAGAAGACTCAGACAAACATGTTTATGGCCTTATATTATAGAACTCAAGGTCTCCGTGCTGGGAAAACAGGTTTTGCAGCTGTTTGAGCTAAGATTTCAAAGTTATTCACATAATGAAAACCTATACTTTGTTTCGGTCGAGTTCCCCATTCAAATGCATGTAACAGTGAGAAACGCACTGTCTTGGCGAAAGAAAGCATTTTTGTACAACTTCATATGAATAGCTGTAACTTTTGATAGAAGACTCGGATACACATGTTTATGGCTTTATCTTATAGAACTCAAGGTTCCCGTGCTGGGAAAACAGGTTTTGCAGCTGTTTGAGCTAAGATTTCCAAGTTATTCACATAATGAAAACCTATACTTTGTTTCGGTCGAGTTCCCCATTCAAATGCATGTAACAGTGAGAAACGCACTGTCTTGGCGAAAGAAAGCGTTTTTGTACAACTTCATATGAATAGCTGTAACTTTTGATAGAAGACTCGGATACACATGTTTATGGCTTTATCTTATAGAACTCAAGGTTCCCGTGCTGGGAAAACAGGTTTTGCAGCTGTTTGAGCTAAGATTTCCAAGTTATTCACATAATGAAAACCTATACTTTGTTTCGGTCGAGTTCCCCATTCAAATGCATGTAACAGTGAGAAACGCACTGTCTTGGCGAAAGAAAGCGTTTTTGTACAACTTCATAGAAATAGCTGTAACTTTTGATAGAAGACTCAGACAAACATGTTTATGGCCTTATATTATAGAACTCAAGGTCTCCGTGCTGGGAAAACAGGTTTTGCAGCTGTTTGAGCTAAGATTTCCAAGTTATTCACATAATGAAAACCTATACTTTGTTTCGGTCGAGTTCCCCATTCAAATGCATGTAACAGTGAGAAACGCACTGTCTTGGCGAAAGAAAGCGTTTTTGTACAACTTCATAGAAATAGCTGTAACTTTTGATAGAAGACTCAGACAAACATGTTTATGGCCTTATATTATAGAACTCAAGGTCTCCGTGCTGGGCAAACAGGTTTTGCAGCCGTTTGAGCTAAGATTTTAAAATTATTCACATAATGAAAACCTATACTTTGTTTTGGTCGAGTTCCCCATTCAAATGCATGTAACAGTGAGAAACGCACTGTCTTGGCGAAAGAAAGCGTTTTTGTACAACTTCATAGAAATAGCTGTAACTTTTGATAGAAGACTCAGACAAACATGTTTATGGCCTTATATTATAGAACTCAAGGTCTCCGTGCTGGGCAAACAGGTTTTGCAGCCGTTTGAGCTAAGATTTTAAAATTATTCACATAATGAAAACCTATACTTTGTTTTGGTCGAGTTCCCCATTCAAATGCATGTAACAGTGAGAAACGCACTGTCTCGACCGAAACAAAGTATAGCTTTTCATTATTTGTATAACTTGGAAATCTTAGCTCAAACAGCTGCAAAACCTGTTTTCCCAGCACGGGGACCTTGAGTTCTATAAGATAAAGTCATAAACATGTTTGTCTGAGTCTTCTATCAAAAGTTACAGCGATTTATATGAAGTTGTACAAAAACGCTTTCTTTCGCCAAGACAGTGCGTTTCTCACTGTTACATGCATTTGAATGGGGAACTCGACCGAAACAAAGTATAGGTTTTCATTATGTGTATAACTTGGAAATCTTAGCTCAAACAGCTGCAAAACCTGTTTTCCCAGCACGGGGACCTTGAGTTCTATAAGATAAAGCCATAAACATGTTTGTCTGAGTCTTCTATCAAAAGTTACAGCTATTTATATGAAGTTGTACAAAAACGCTTTCTTTCGCCAAGACAGTGCGTTTCTCACTGTTACATGCATTTGAATGGGGAACTCGACCGAAACAAAGTATAGGTTTTCATTATGTGTATAACTTGGAAATCTTAGCTCAAACAGCTGCAAAACCTGTTTTCCCAGCACGGGGACCTTGAGTTTAATAAGATAAAGCCATAAACATGTTTGTCTGAGTCTTCTATCAAAAGTTACAGCTATTTATATGAAGTTGTTCAAAAACGCTTTCTTTCGCCAAGACAGTGCGTTTCTCACTGTTACATGCATTTGAATGGGGAACTCGACCGAAACAAAGTATAGGTTTTCATTATGTGTATAACTTGGAAATCTTAGCTCAAACAGCTGCAAATCCTGTTTTCCCAGCACGGGGACCTTGAGTTCTATAAGATAAAGCCATAAACATGTTTGTCTGAGTCTTCTATCAAAAGTTACAGCTATTTATAATGAAGTTGTTCAAAAACGCTTTCTTTCGCCAAGACAGTGCGTTTCTCACTGTTACATGCATTTGAATGGGGAACTCGACCGAAACAAAGTATAGGTTTTCATTATGTGTATAACTTGAAAATCTTAGCTCCAACAGCTGCAAATCCTTTTTTCCCAGCACGGGGACCTTGAGTTCTATAAGATAAAGCCATAAACATGTGTATCCGAGTCTTCTATCAAAAGTTACAGCTATTTATATGAAGTTGTACAAAAACGCTTTATTTCGCCAAGACAGTGCGTTTCTCACTGTTACATGCATTTGAATGGGGAACTCGACCGAAACAAAGTATAGGTTTTCATTATGTGTATAACTTGGAAATCTTAGCTCAAACAGCTGCAAATCCTGTTTTCCCAGCACGGGGACCTTGAGTTCTATAAGATAAAGCCATAAACATGTTTGTCTGAGTCTTCTATCAAAAGTTACAGCTATTTATATGAAGTTGTACAAAAACGCTTTCTTTCGCCAAGACAGTGCGTTTCTCACTGTTACATGCATTTGAATGGGGAACTCGACCGAAACAAAGTATAGGTTTTCATTATGTGTATAACTTGGAAATCTTAGCTCAAACAGCTGCAAAACCTGTTTTCCCAGCACGGGGACCTTGAGTTTAATAAGATAAAGCCATAAACATGTTTGTCTGAGTCTTCTATCAAAAGTTACAGCTATTTATATGAAGTTGTACAAAAACGCTTTCTTTCGCCAAGACAGTGCGTTTCTCACTGTTACATGCATTTGAATGGGGAACTCGACCGAAACAAAGTATAGGTTTTCATTATGTGTATAACTTGGAAATCTTAGCTCAAACAGCTGCAAATCCTGTTTTCCCAGCACGGGGACCTTGAGTTCTATAAGATAAAGCCATAAACATGTTTGTCTGAGTCTTCTATCAAAAGTTACAGCTATTTATATGAAGTTGTTCAAAAACGCTTTCTTTCGCCAAGACAGTGCGTTTCTCACTGTTACATGCATTTGAATGGGGAACTCGACCGAAACAAAGTATAGGTTTTCATTATGTGTATAACTTGGAAATCTTAGCTCAAACAGCTGCAAAACCTGTTTTCCCAGCACGGGGACCTTGAGTTTAATAAGATAAAGCCATAAACATGTTTGTCTGAGTCTTCTATCAAAAGTTACAGCTATTTATATGAAGTTGTACAAAAACGCTTTCTTTCGCCAAGACAGTGCGTTTCTCACTGTTACATGCATTTGAATGGGGAACTCGACCGAAACAAAGTATAGGTTTTCATTATGTGTATAACTTGGAAATCTTAGCTCAAACAGCTGCAAAACCTGTTTTCCCAGCACGGGGACCTTGAGTTCTATAAGATAAAGCCATAAACATGTTTGTCTGAGTCTTCTATCAAAAGTTACAGCGATTTATATGAAGTTGTACAAAAACGCTTTATTTCGCCAAGACAGTGCGTTTCTCACTGTTACATGCATTTGAATGGGGAACTCGACCGAAACAAAGTATAGGTTTTCATTATGTGTATAATTTGAAAATCTTAGCTCCAACAGCTGCAAATCCTGTTTGCCCAGCACGGGGACCTTGAGTTCTATAAGATAAAGCCATAAACATGTGTATCCGAGTCTTCTATCAAAAGTTACAGCTATTTATATGAAGTTGTACAAAAACGCTTTCTTTCGCCAAGACAGTGCGTTTCTCACTGTTACATGCATTTGAATGGGGAACTCGACCGAAACAAAGTATAGGTTTTCATTATGTGTATAACTTGAAAATCTTAGCTCCAACAGCTGCAAATCCTGTTTGCCCAGCACGGGGACCTTGAGTTCTATAAGATAAAGTCATAAACATGTTTGTCTGAGTCTTCTATCAAAAGTTACAGCGATTTATATGAAGTTGTACAAAAACGCTTTCTTTCGCCAAGACAGTGCGTTTCTCACTGTTACATGCATTTGAATGGGGAACTCGACCGAAACAAAGTATAGGTTTTCATTATGTGTATAACTTGGAAATCTTAGCTCAAACAGCTGCAAAACCTGTTTTCCCAGCACGGGGACCTTGAGTTCTATAAGATAAAGCCATAAACATGTTTGTCTGAGTCTTCTATCAAAAGTTACAGCGATTTATATGAAGTTGTACAAAAACGCTTTATTTCGCCAAGACAGTGCGTTTCTCACTGTTACATGCATTTGAATGGGGAACTCGACCGAAACAAAGTATAGGTTTTCATTATGTGTATAATTTGAAAATCTTAGCTCCAACAGCTGCAAATCCTGTTTGCCCAGCACGGGGACCTTGAGTTCTATAAGATAAAGCCATAAACATGTGTATCCGAGTCTTCTATCAAAAGTTACAGCTATTTATATGAAGTTGTACAAAAACGCTTTCTTTCGCCAAGACAGTGCGTTTCTCACTGTTACATGCATTTGAATGGGGAACTCGACCGAAACAAAGTATAGGTTTTCATTATGTGTATAACTTGAAAATCTTAGCTCCAACAGCTGCAAATCCTGTTTGCCCAGCACGGGGACCTTGAGTTCTATAAGATAAAGTCATAAACATGTTTGTCTGAGTCTTCTATCAAAAGTTACAGCGATTTATATGAAGTTGTACAAAAACGCTTTCTTTCGCCAAGACAGTGCGTTTCTCACTGTTACATGCATTTGAATGGGGAACTCGACCGAAACAAAGTATAGGTTTTCATTATGTGTATAACTTGGAAATCTTAGCTCAAACAGCTGCAAATCCTGTTTTCCCAGCACGGGGACCTTGAGTTCTATAAGATAAAGCCATAAACATGTTTGTCTGAGTCTTCTATCAAAAGTTACAGCTATTTATAATGAAGTTGTTCAAAAACGCTTTCTTTCGCCAAGACAGTGCGTTTCTCACTGTTACATGCATTTGAATGGGGAACTCGACCGAAACAAAGTATAGGTTTTCATTATGTGTATAACTTGAAAATCTTAGCTCCAACAGCTGCAAATCCTTTTTTCCCAGCACGGGGACCTTGAGTTCTATAAGATAAAGCCATAAACATGTGTATCCGAGTCTTCTATCAAAAGTTACAGCTATTTATATGAAGTTGTACAAAAACGCTTTATTTCGCCAAGACAGTGCGTTTCTCACTGTTACATGCATTTGAATGGGGAACTCGACCGAAACAAAGTATAGGTTTTCATTATGTGTATAACTTGGAAATCTTAGCTCAAACAGCTGCAAATCCTGTTTTCCCAGCACGGGGACCTTGAGTTCTATAAGATAAAGCCATAAACATGTTTGTCTGAGTCTTCTATCAAAAGTTACAGCTATTTATATGAAGTTGTACAAAAACGCTTTCTTTCGCCAAGACAGTGCGTTTCTCACTGTTACATGCATTTGAATGGGGAACTCGACCGAAACAAAGTATAGGTTTTCATTATGTGTATAACTTGGAAATCTTAGCTCAAACAGCTGCAAAACCTGTTTTCCCAGCACGGGGACCTTGAGTTTAATAAGATAAAGCCATAAACATGTTTGTCTGAGTCTTCTATCAAAAGTTACAGCTATTTCTATGAAGTTGTACAAAAACGCTTTCTTTCGCCAAGACAGTGCGTTTCTCACTGTTACATGCATTTGAATGGGGAACTCGACCGAAACAAAGTATAGGTTTTCATTATGTGTATAACTTGGAAATCTTAGCTCAAACAGCTGCAAATCCTGTTTTCCCAGCACGGGGACCTTGAGTTCTATAAGATAAAGCCATAAACATGTTTGTCTGAGTCTTCTATCAAAAGTTACAGCTATTTATATGAAGTTGTTCAAAAACGCTTTCTTTCGCCAAGACAGTGCGTTTCTCACTGTTACATGCATTTGAATGGGGAACTCGACCGAAACAAAGTATAGGTTTTCATTATGTGTATAACTTGAAAATCTTAGCTCCAACAGCTGCAAATCCTGTTTTCCCAGCACGGGGACCTTGAGTTCTATAAGACAAAGCCATAAACATGTTTGTCTGAGTCTTCTATCAAAAGTTACAGCTATTTATATGAAGTTGTTCAAAAACGCTTTCTTTCGCCAAGACAGTGCGTTTCTCACTGTTACATGCATTTGAATGGGGAACTCGACCGAAACAAAGTATAGGTTTTCATTATGTGTATAACTTGAAAATCTTAGCTCAAACAGCTGCAAAACCTGTTTTCCCAGCACGGGAACCTTGAGTTCTATAAGATAAAGCCATAAACATGTGTATCCGAGTCTTCTATCAAAAGTTACAGCTATTTATATGAAGTTGTACAAAAACGCTTTCTTTCGCCAAGACAGTGCGTTTCTCACTGTTACATGCATTTGAATGGGGAACTCGACCGAAACAAAGTATAGGTTTTCATTATGTGTATAACTAGGAAATCTTAGCTCAAACAGCTGCAAAACCTGTTTTCCCAGCACGGGGACCTTGAGTTCTATAAGATAAAGCCATAAACATGTGTATCCGAGTCTTCTATCAAAAGTTACAGCTATTTATATGAAGTTGTACAAAAACGCTTTCTTTCGCCAAGACAGTGCGTTTCTCACTGTTACATGCATTTGAATGGGGAACTCGACCGAAACAAAGTATAGGTTTTCATTATGTGTATAACTTGAAAATCTTAGCTCCAACAGCTGCAAATCCTGTTTGCCCAACACGGGGACCTTGAGTTCTATAAGATAAAGCCATAAACATGTTTGTCTGAGTCTTCTATCAAAAGTTACAGCGATTTATATGAAGTTGTACAAAAACGCTTTATTTCGCCAAGACAGTGCGTTTCTCACTGTTACATGCATTTGAATGGGGAACTCGACCGAAACAAAGTATAGGTTTTCATTATGTGTATAACTTGAAAATCTTAGCTCCAACAGCTGCAAATCCTGTTTGCCCAACACGGGGACCTTGAGTTCTATAAGATAAAGCCATAAACATGTTTGTCTGAGTCTTCTATCAAAAGTTACAGCGATTTATATGAAGTTGTACAAAAACGCTTTATTTCGCCAAGACAGTGCGTTTCTCACTGTTACATGCATTTGAATGGGGAACTCGACCGAAACAAAGTATAGGTTTTCATTATGTGTATAACTTGAAAATCTTAGCTCCAACAGCTGCAAATCCTGTTTTCCCAGCACGGGGACCGTGAGTTCTATAAGATAAAGCCATAAACATGTTTGTCTGAGTCTTCTATCAAAAGTTACAGCTATTTATATGAAGTTGTACAAAAACGCTTTCTTTCGCCAAGACAGTGCGTTTCTCACTGTTACATGCATTTGAAAGGGGAACTCGACCGAAACAAAGTATAGGTTTTCATTATGTGTATAACTTGAAAATCTTAGCTCCAACAGCTGCAAATCCTGTTTGCCCAGCACGGGGACCTTGAGTTCTATAAGATAAAGCCATAAACATGTTTGTCTGAGTCTTCTATCAAAAGTTACAGCTATTTATATGAAGTTGTTCAAAAACGCTTTCTTTCGCCAAGACAGTGCGTTTCTCACTGTTACATGCATTTGAATGGGGAACTCGACCGAAACAAAGTATAGGTTTTCATTATGTGTATAACTTGGAAATCTTAGCTCAAACAGCTGCAAAACCTGTTTTCCCAGCACGGGAACCTTGAGTTCTATAAGATAAAGCCATAAACATGTGTATCCGAGTCTTCTATCAAAAGTTACAGCTATTTATATGAAGTTGTACAAAAACGCTTTCTTTCGCCAAGACAGTGCGTTTCTCACTGTTACATGCATTTGAATGGGGAACTCGACCGAAACAAAGTATAGGTTTTCATTATGTGTATAACTTGAAAATCTTAGCTCCAACAGCTGCAAATCTTGTTTGCCCAGCACGGGGACCTTGAGTTCTATAAGATAAAGCCATAAACATGTTTGTCTGAGTCTTCTATCAAAAGTTACAGCGATTTATATGAAGTTGTACAAAAACGCTTTATTTCGCCAAGACAGTGCGTTTCTCACTGTTACATGCATTTGAATGGGGAACTCGCCCGAAACAAAGTATAGGTTTTCATTATGTGTATAACTTGAAAATCTTAGCTCCAACAGCTGCAAATCCTGTTTTCCCATTACGGGGACCTTGAGTTCTATAAGACAAAGCCATAAACATGTTTGTCTGAGTCTTCTATCAAAAGTTACAGCTATTTATATGAAGTTGTTCAAAAACGCTTTCTTTCGCCAAGACAGTGCGTTTCTCACTGTTACATGCATTTGAATGGGGAACTCGACCGAAACAAAGTATAGGTTTTCATTATGTGTATAACTTGAAAATCTTAGCTCCAACAGCTGCAAATCCTGTTTGCCCAGCACGGGGACCTTGAGTTCTATAAGATAAAGCCATAAACATGTTTGTCTGAGTCTTCTATCAAAAGTTACAGCGATTTATATGAAGTTGTACAAAAACGCTTTCTTTCGCCAAGACAGTGCGTTTCTCACTGTTACATGCATTTGAATGGGGAACTCGACCGAAACAAAGTATAGGTTTTCATTATGTGTATAACTTGAAAATCTTAGCTCCAACAGCTGCAAATCTTGTTTGCCCAGCACGGGGACCTTGAGTTCTATAAGATAAAGCCATAAACATGTTTGTCTGAGTCTTCTATCAAAAGTTACAGCGATTTATATGAAGTTGTACAAAAACGCTTTATTTCGCCAAGACAGTGCGTTTCTCACTGTTACATGCATTTGAATGGGGAACTCGCCCGAAACAAAGTATAGGTTTTCATTATGTGTATAACTTGAAAATCTTAGCTCCAACAGCTGCAAATCCTGTTTTCCCATTACGGGGACCTTGAGTTCTATAAGACAAAGCCATAAACATGTTTGTCTGAGTCTTCTATCAAAAGTTACAGCTATTTATATGAAGTTGTTCAAAAACGCTTTCTTTCGCCAAGACAGTGCGTTTCTCACTGTTACATGCATTTGAATGGGGAACTCGACCGAAACAAAGTATAGGTTTTCATTATGTGTATAACTTGAAAATCTTAGCTCCAACAGCTGCAAATCCTGTTTGCCCAGCACGGGGACCTTGAGTTCTATAAGATAAAGCCATAAACATGTTTGTCTGAGTCTTCTATCAAAAGTTACAGCGATTTATATGAAGTTGTACAAAAACGCTTTCTTTCGCCAAGACAGTGCGTTTCTCACTGTTACATGCATTTGAATGGGGAACTCGACCGAAACAAAGTATAGGTTTTCATTATGTGTATAACTTGAAAATCTTAGCTCCAACAGCTGCAAATCCTGTTTGCCCAGCACGGGGACCTTGAGTTCTATAAGATAAAGTCATAAACATGTTTGTCTGAGTCTTCTATCAAAAGTTACAGCGATTTATATGAAGTTGTACAAAAACGCTTTCTTTCGCCAAGACAGTGCGTTTCTCACTGTTACATGCATTTGAATGGGGAACTCGACCGAAACAAAGTATAGTTTTTCATTATGTGTATAACTTGAAAATCTTAGCTCCAACAGCTGCAAATCCTTTTTTCCCAGCACGGGGACCTTGAGTTCTATAAGATAAAGCCATAAACATGTGTATCCGAGTCTTCTATCAAAAGTTACAGCTATTTATATGAAGTTGTACAAAAACGCTTTCTTTCGCCAAGACAGTGCGTTTCTCACTGTTACATGCATTTGAATGGGGAACTCGACCGAAACAAAGTATAGGTTTTCATTATGTGTATAACTTGAAAATCTTAGCTCCAACAGCTGCAAATCCTGTTTGCCCAGCACGGGGACCTTGAGTTCTATAAGATAAAGTCATAAACATGTTTGTCTGAGTCTTCTATCAAAGGTTACAGCGATTTATATGAAGTTGTACAAAAACGCTTTCTTTCGCCAAGACAGTGCGTTTCTCACTGTTACATGCATTTGAATGGGGAACTCGACCGAAACAAAGTATAGGTTTTCATTATGTGTATAACTTGGAAATCTTAGCTCAAACAGCTGCAAAACCTGTTTTCCCAGCACGGGGACCTTGAGTTTAATAAGATAAAGCCATAAACATGTTTGTCTGAGTCTTCTATCAAAAGTTACAGCTATTTATATGAAGTTGTTCAAAAACGCTTTCTTTCGCCAAGACAGTGCGTTTCTCACTGTTACATGCATTTGAATGGGGAACTCGACCGAAACAAAGTATAGGTTTTCATTATGTGTATAACTTGGAAATCTTAGCTCAAACAGCTGCAAATCCTGTTTTCCCAGCACGGGGACCTTGAGTTCTATAAGATAAAGCCATAAACATGTTTGTCTGAGTCTTCTATCAAAAGTTACAGCTATTTATAATGAAGTTGTTCAAAAACGCTTTCTTTCGCCAAGACAGTGCGTTTCTCACTGTTACATGCATTTGAATGGGGAACTCGACCGAAACAAAGTATAGGTTTTCATTATGTGTATAACTTGAAAATCTTAGCTCCAACAGCTGCAAATCCTTTTTTCCCAGCACGGGGACCTTGAGTTCTATAAGATAAAGCCATAAACATGTGTATCCGAGTCTTCTATCAAAAGTTACAGCTATTTATATGAAGTTGTACAAAAACGCTTTATTTCGCCAAGACAGTGCGTTTCTCACTGTTACATGCATTTGAATGGGGAACTCGACCGAAACAAAGTATAGGTTTTCATTATGTGTATAACTTGGAAATCTTAGCTCAAACAGCTGCAAATCCTGTTTTCCCAGCACGGGGACCTTGAGTTCTATAAGATAAAGCCATAAACATGTTTGTCTGAGTCTTCTATCAAAAGTTACAGCTATTTATATGAAGTTGTACAAAAACGCTTTCTTTCGCCAAGACAGTGCGTTTCTCACTGTTACATGCATTTGAATGGGGAACTCGACCGAAACAAAGTATAGGTTTTCATTATGTGTATAACTTGGAAATCTTAGCTCAAACAGCTGCAAAACCTGTTTTCCCAGCACGGGGACCTTGAGTTTAATAAGATAAAGCCATAAACATGTTTGTCTGAGTCTTCTATCAAAAGTTACAGCTATTTATATGAAGTTGTACAAAAACGCTTTCTTTCGCCAAGACAGTGCGTTTCTCACTGTTACATGCATTTGAATGGGGAACTCGACCGAAACAAAGTATAGGTTTTCATTATGTGTATAACTTGGAAATCTTAGCTCAAACAGCTGCAAATCCTGTTTTCCCAGCACGGGGACCTTGAGTTCTATAAGATAAAGCCATAAACATGTTTGTCTGAGTCTTCTATCAAAAGTTACAGCTATTTATATGAAGTTGTTCAAAAACGCTTTCTTTCGCCAAGACAGTGCGTTTCTCACTGTTACATGCATTTGAAAGGGGAACTCGACCGAAACAAAGTATAGGTTTTCATTATGTGTATAACTTGGAAATCTTAGCTCAAACAGCTGCAAAACCTGTTTTCCCAGCACGGGAACCTTGAGTTCTATAAGATAAAGCCATAAACATGTGTATCCGAGTCTTCTATCAAAAGTTACAGCTATTTATATGAAGTTGTACAAAAACGCTTTCTTTCGCCAAGACAGTGCGTTTCTCACTGTTACATGCATTTGAATGGGGAACTCGACCGAAACAAAGTATAGGTTTTCATTATGTGTATAACTTGAAAATCTTAGCTCCAACAGCTGCAAATCTTGTTTGCCCAGCACGGGGACCTTGAGTTCTATAAGATAAAGCCATAAACATGTTTGTCTGAGTCTTCTATCAAAAGTTACAGCGATTTATATGAAGTTGTACAAAAACGCTTTATTTCGCCAAGACAGTGCGTTTCTCACTGTTACATGCATTTGAATGGGGAACTCGCCCGAAACAAAGTATAGGTTTTCATTATGTGTATAACTTGAAAATCTTAGCTCCAACAGCTGCAAATCCTTTTTTCCCAGCACGGGGACCTTGAGTTTAATAAGATAAAGCCATAAACATGTTTGTCTGAGTCTTCTATCAAAAGTTACAGCTATTTATATGAAGTTGTTCAAAAACGCTTTCTTTCGCCAAGACAGTGCGTTTCTCACTGTTACATGCATTTGAATGGGGAACTCGACCGAAACAAAGTATAGGTTTTCATTATGTGTATAACTTGGAAATCTTAGCTCAAACAGCTGCAAAACCTGTTTTCCCAGCACGGGGACCTTGAGTTTAATAAGATAAAGCCATAAACATGTTTGTCTGAGTCTTCTATCAAAAGTTACAGCTATTTATATGAAGTTGTACAAAAACGCTTTCTTTCGCCAAGACAGTGCGTTTCTCACTGTTACATGCATTTGAATGGGGAACTCGACCGAAACAAAGTATAGGTTTTCATTATGTGTATAACTTGGAAATCTTAGCTCAAACAGCTGCAAATCCTGTTTTCCCAGCACGGGGACCTTGAGTTCTATAAGATAAAGCCATAAACATGTTTGTCTGAGTCTTCTATCAAAAGTTACAGCTATTTATATGAAGTTGTTCAAAAACGCTTTCTTTCGCCAAGACAGTGCGTTTCTCACTGTTACATGCATTTGAATGGGGAACTCGACCGAAACAAAGTATAGGTTTTCATTATGTGTATAACTTGAAAATCTTAGCTCCAACAGCTGCAAATCCTTTTTTCCCAGCACGGGGACCTTGAGTTCTATAAGATAAAGCCATAAACATGTGTATCCGAGTCTTCTATCAAAAGTTACAGCTATTTATATGAAGTTGTACAAAAACGCTTTATTTCGCCAAGACAGTGCGTTTCTCACTGTTACATGCATTTGAATGGGGAACTCGACCGAAACAAAGTATAGGTTTTCATTATGTGTATAACTTGGAAATCTTAGCTCAAACAGCTGCAAAACCTGTTTTCCCAGCACGGGGACCTTGAGTTTAATAAGATAAAGCCATAAACATGTTTGTCTGAGTCTTCTATCAAAAGTTACAGCTATTTATATGAAGTTGTACAAAAACGCTTTCTTTCGCCAAGACAGTGCGTTTCTCACTGTTACATGCATTTGAAAGGGGAACTCGACCGAAACAAAGTATAGGTTTTCATTATGTGTATAACTTGAAAATCTTAGCTCCAACAGCTGCAAATCCTGTTTGCCCAGCACGGGGACCTTGAGTTCTATAAGATAAAGCCATAAACATGTTTGTCTGAGTCTTCTATCAAAAGTTACAGCTATTTATATGAAGTTGTTCAAAAACGCTTTCTTTCGCCAAGACAGTGCGTTTCTCACTGTTACATGCATTTGAATGGGGAACTCGACCGAAACAAAGTATAGGTTTTCATTATGTGTATAACTTGGAAATCTTAGCTCAAACAGCTGCAAAACCTGTTTTCCCAGCACGGGAACCTTGAGTTCTATAAGATAAAGCCATAAACATGTGTATCCGAGTCTTCTATCAAAAGTTACAGCTATTTATATGAAGTTGTACAAAAACGCTTTATTTCGCCAAGACAGTGCGTTTCTCACTGTTACATGCATTTGAATGGGGAACTCGACCGAAACAAAGTATAGGTTTTCATTATGTGTATAACTTGGAAATCTTAGCTCAAACAGCTGCAAAACCTGTTTTCCCAGCACGGGGACCTTGAGTTTAATAAGATAAAGCCATAAACATGTTTGTCTGAGTCTTCTATCAAAAGTTACAGCTATTTATATGAAGTTGTACAAAAACGCTTTCTTTCGCCAAGACAGTGCGTTTCTCACTGTTACATGCATTTGAATGGGGAACTCGACCGAAACAAAGTATAGGTTTTCATTATGTGTATAACTAGGAAATCTTAGCTCAAACAGCTGCAAAACCTGTTTTCCCAGCACGGGGACCTTGAGTTCTATAAGATAAAGCCATAAACATGTTTGTCTGAGTCTTCTATCAAAAGTTACAGCTATTTATATGAAGTTGTTCAAAAACGCTTTCTTTCGCCAAGACAGTGCGTTTCTCACTGTTACATGCATTTGAATGGGGAACTCGACCGAAACAAAGTATAGGTTTTCATTATGTGTATAACTTGGAAATCTTAGCTCAAACAGCTGCAAAACCTGTTTTCCCAGCACGGGAACCTTGAGTTCTATAAGATAAAGCCATAAACATGTGTATCCGAGTCTTCTATCAAAAGTTACAGCTATTTATATGAAGTTGTACAAAAACGCTTTCTTTCGCCAAGACAGTGCGTTTCTCACTGTTACATGCATTTGAATGGGGAACTCGACCGAAACAAAGTATAGGTTTTCATTATGTGTATAACTTGAAAATCTTAGCTCCAACAGCTGCAAATCCTTTTTTCCCAGCACGGGGACCTTGAGTTCTATAAGATAAAGCCATAAACATGTGTATCCGAGTCTTCTATCAAAAGTTACAGCTATTTATATGAAGTTGTACAAAAACGCTTTATTTCGCCAAGACAGTGCGTTTCTCACTGTTACATGCATTTGAATGGGGAACTCGACCGAAACAAAGTATAGGTTTTCATTATGTGTATAACTTGGAAATCTTAGCTCAAACAGCTGCAAAACCTGTTTTCCCAGCACGGGGACCTTGAGTTTAATAAGATAAAGCCATAAACATGTTTGTCTGAGTCTTCTATCAAAAGTTACAGCTATTTATATGAAGTTGTACAAAAACGCTTTCTTTCGCCAAGACAGTGCGTTTCTCACTGTTACATGCATTTGAAAGGGGAACTCGACCGAAACAAAGTATAGGTTTTCATTATGTGTATAACTTGAAAATCTTAGCTCCAACAGCTGCAAATCCTGTTTTCCCAGCACGGGGACCTTGAGTTCTATAAGATAAAGCCATAAACATGTTTGTCTGAGTCTTCTATCAAAAGTTACAGCTATTTATATGAAGTTGTTCAAAAACGCTTTCTTTCGCCAAGACAGTGCGTTTCTCACTGTTACATGCATTTGAATGGGGAACTCGACCGAAACAAAGTATAGGTTTTCATTATGTGTATAACTTGGAAATCTTAGCTCAAACAGCTGCAAAACCTGTTTGCCCAGCACGGGGACCTTGAGTTCTATAAGATAAAGCCATAAACATGTTTGTCTGAGTCTTCTATCAAAAGTTACAGCGATTTATATGAAGTTGTACAAAAACGCTTTATTTCGCCAAGACAGTGCGTTTCTCACTGTTACATGCATTTGAATGGGGAACTCGCCCGAAACAAAGTATAGGTTTTCATTATGTGTATAACTTGAAAATCTTAGCTCCAACAGCTGCAAATCCTTTTTTCCCAGCACGGGGACCTTGAGTTTAATAAGATAAAGCCATAAACATGTTTGTCTGAGTCTTCTATCAAAAGTTACAGCTATTTATATGAAGTTGTTCAAAAACGCTTTCTTTCGCCAAGACAGTGCGTTTCTCACTGTTACATGCATTTGAATGGGGAACTCGACCGAAACAAAGTATAGGTTTTCATTATGTGTATAACTTGGAAATCTGAGCTCCAACAGCTGCAAATCCTTTTTTCCCAGCACGGGGACCTTGAGTTCTATAAGATAAAGCCATAAACATGTGTATCCGAGTCTTCTATCAAAAGTTACAGCTATTTATATGAAGTTGTACAAAAACGCTTTATTTCGCCAAGACAGTGCGTTTCTCACTGTTACATGCATTTGAATGGGGAACTCGACCGAAACAAAGTATAGGTTTTCATTATGTGTATAACTTGGAAATCTTAGCTCAAACAGCTGCAAATCCTGTTTTCCCAGCACGGGGACCTTGAGTTCTATAAGATAAAGCCATAAACATGTTTGTCTGAGTCTTCTATCAAAAGTTACAGCTATTTATATGAAGTTGTACAAAAACGCTTTCTTTCGCCAAGACAGTGCGTTTCTCACTGTTACATGCATTTGAATGGGGAACTCGACCAAAACAAAGTATAGGTTTTCATTATGTGTATAACTTGGAAATCTTAGCTCAAACAGCTGCAAAACCTGTTTTCCCAGCACGGGGACCTTGAGTTTAATAAGATAAAGCCATAAACATGTTTGTCTGAGTCTTCTATCAAAAGTTACAGCTATTTATATGAAGTTGTACAAAAACGCTTTCTTTCGCCAAGACAGTGCGTTTCTCACTGTTACATGCATTTGAATGGGGAACTCGACCGAAACAAAGTATAGGTTTTCATTATGTGTATAACTTGGAAATCTTAGCTCAAACAGCTGCAAATCCTGTTTTCCCAGCACGGGGACCTTGAGTTCTATAAGATAAAGCCATAAACATGTTTGTCTGAGTCTTCTATCAAAAGTTACAGCTATTTATATGAAGTTGTTCAAAAACGCTTTCTTTCGCCAAGACAGTGCGTTTCTCACTGTTACATGCATTTGAATGGGGAACTCGACCGAAACAAAGTATAGGTTTTCATTATGTGTATAACTTGAAAATCTCAGCTCCAACAGCTGCAAATCCTTTTTTCCCAGCACGGGGACCTTGAGTTCTATAAGATAAAGCCATAAACATGTGTATCCGAGTCTTCTATCAAAAGTTACAGCTATTTATATGAAGTTGTACAAAAACGCTTTATTTCGCCAAGACAGTGCGTTTCTCACTGTTACATGCATTTGAATGGGGAACTCGACCGAAACAAAGTATAGGTTTTCATTATGTGTATAACTTGGAAATCTTAGCTCAAACAGCTGCAAATCCTGTTTTCCCAGCACGGGGACCTTGAGTTCTATAAGATAAAGCCATAAACATGTTTGTCTGAGTCTTCTATCAAAAGTTACAGCTATTTATATGAAGTTGTACAAAAACGCTTTCTTTCGCCAAGACAGTGCGTTTCTCACTGTTACATGCATTTGAATTGGGAACTCGACCGAAACAAAGTATAGGTTTTCATTATGTGTATAACTTGGAAATCTTAGCTCAAACAGCTGCAAAACCTGTTTTCCCAGCACGGGGACCTTGAGTTTAATAAGATAAAGCCATAAACATGTTTGTCTGAGTCTTCTATCAAAAGTTACAGCTATTTATATGAAGTTGTACAAAAACGCTTTCTTTCGCCAAGACAGTGCGTTTCTCACTGTTACATGCATTTGAATGGGGAACTCGACCGAAACAAAGTATAGGTTTTCATTATGTGTATAACTTGGAAATCTTAGCTCAAACAGCTGCAAATCCTGTTTTCCCAGCACGGGGACCTTGAGTTCTATAAGATAAAGCCATAAACATGTTTGTCTGAGTCTTCTATCAAAAGTTACAGCTATTTATATGAAGTTGTACAAAAACGCTTTCTTTCGCCAAGACAGTGCGTTTCTCACTGTTACATGCATTTGAATGGGGAACTCGACCGAAACAAAGTATAGGTTTTCATTATGTGTATAACTTGAAAATCTTAGCTCCAACAGCTGCAAATCCTTTTTTCCCAGCACGGGGACCTTGAGTTCTATAAGATAAAGCCATAAACATGTGTATCCGAGTCTTCTATCAAAAGTTACAGCTATTTATATGAAGTTGTACAAAAACGCTTTATTTCGCCAAGACAGTGCGTTTCTCACTGTTACATGCATTTGAATGGGGAACTCGACCGAAACAAAGTATAGGTTTTCATTATGTGTATAACTTGGAAATCTTAGCTCAAACAGCTGCAAATCCTGTTTTCCCAGCACGGGGACCTTGAGTTCTATAAGATAAAGCCATAAACATGTTTGTCTGAGTCTTCTATCAAAAGTTACAGCTATTTATATGAAGTTGTACAAAAACGCTTTCTTTCGCCAAGACAGTGCGTTTCTCACTGTTACATGCATTTGAATTGGGAACTCGACCGAAACAAAGTATAGGTTTTCATTATGTGTATAACTTGGAAATCTTAGCTCAAACAGCTGCAAAACCTGTTTTCCCAGCACGGGGACCTTGAGTTTAATAAGATAAAGCCATAAACATGTTTGTCTGAGTCTTCTATCAAAAGTTACAGCTATTTATATGAAGTTGTACAAAAACGCTTTCTTTCGCCAAGACAGTGCGTTTCTCACTGTTACATGCATTTGAATGGGGAACTCGACCGAAACAAAGTATAGGTTTTCATTATGTGTATAACTTGAAAATCTTAGCTCCAACAGCTGCAAATCCTTTTTTCCCAGCACGGGGACCTTGAGTTCTATAAGATAAAGCCATAAACATGTGTATCCGAGTCTTCTATCAAAAGTTACAGCTATTTATATGAAGTTGTACAAAAACGCTTTATTTCGCCAAGACAGTGCGTTTCTCACTGTTACATGCATTTGAATGGGGAACTCGACCGAAACAAAGTATAGGTTTTCATTATGTGTATAACTTGGAAATCTTAGCTCAAACAGCTGCAAAACCTATTTTGCCAGCACGGGGACCTTGAGTTCTATAAGATAAAGCCATAAACATGTTTGTCTGAGTCTTCTATCAAAAGTTACAGCTATTTATATGAAGTTGTACAAAAACGCTTTCTTTCGCCAAGACAGTGCGTTTCTCACTGTTACATGCATTTGAATGGGGAACTCGACCGAAACAAAGTATAGGTTTTCATTATGTGTATAACTTGGAAATCTTAGCTCAAACAGCTGCAAAACCTGTTTTCCAGCACGGGATCCTTGAGTTCTATAAGATAAAGCCATAAACATGTTTGTCTGAGTCTTCTATCAAAAGTTACAGCTATTTATATGAAGTTGTACAAAAACGCTTTCTTTCGCCAAGACAGTGCGTTTCTCACTGTTACATGCATTTGAATGGGGAACTCGACCGAAACAAAGTATAGGTTTTCATTATGTGTATAACTTGGAAATCTTAGCTCAAACAGCTGCAAAACCTGTTTTCCCAGCACGGGGACCTTGAGTTCTATAAGATAAAGCCATAAACATGTGTATCCGAGTCTTCTATCAAAAGTTACAGCTATTTATATGAAGTTGTACAAAAACGCTTTCTTTCGCCAAGACAGTGCGTTTCTCACTGTTACATGCATTTGAATGGGGAACTCGACCGAAACAAAGTATAGGTTTTCATTATGTGTATAACTTGGAAATCTTAGCTCAAACAGCTGCAAAACCTATTTTGCCAGCACGGGGACCTTGAGTTCTATAAGATAAAGCCATAAACATGTTTGTCTGAGTCTTCTATCAAAAGTTACAGCTATTTATATGAAGTTGTACAAAAACGCTTTATTTCGCCAAGACAGTGCGTTTCTCACTGTTACATGCATTTGAATGGGGAACTCGACCGAAACAAAGTATAGGTTTTCATTATGTGTATAACTTGGAAATCTTAGCTCAAACAGCTGCAAAACCTGTTTTCCCAGCACGGGGACCTTGAGTTTAATAAGATAAAGCCATAAACATGTTTGTCTGAGTCTTCTATCAAAAGTTACAGCGATTTATATGAAGTTGTACAAAAACGCTTTATTTCGCCAAGACAGTGCGTTTCTCACTGTTACATGCATTTGAATGGGGAACTCGACCGAAACAAAGTATAGGTTTTCATTATGTGTATAACTTGGAAATCTTAGCTCAAACAGCTGCAAATCCTGTTTTCCCAGCACGGGGACCTTGAGTTCTATAAGATAAAGCCATAAACATGTTTGTCTGAGTCTTCTATCAAAAGTTACAGCTATTTATATGAAGTTGTACAAAAACGCTTTATTTCGCCAAGACAGTGCGTTTCTCACTGTTACATGCATTTGAATGGGGAACTCGACCGAAACAAAGTATAGGTTTTCATTATGTGTATAACTTGGAAATCTTAGCTCAAACAGCTGCAAAACCTGTTTTCCCAGCACGGGGACCTTGAGTTTAATAAGATAAAGCCATAAACATGTTTGTCTGAGTCTTCTATCAAAAGTTACAGCTATTTATATGAAGTTGTTCAAAAACGCTTTCTTTCGCCAAGACAGTGCGTTTCTCACTGTTACATGCATTTGAATGGGGAACTCGACCGAAACAAAGTATAGGTTTTCATTATGTGTATAACTTGGAAATCTTAGCTCAAACAGCTGCAAATCCTGTTTTCCCAGCACGGGGACCTTGAGTTCTATAAGATAAAGCCATAAACATGTTTGTCTGAGTCTTCTATCAAAAGTTACAGCTATTTATAATGAAGTTGTTCAAAAACGCTTTCTTTCGCCAAGACAGTGCGTTTCTCACTGTTACATGCATTTGAATGGGGAACTCGACCGAAACAAAGTATAGGTTTTCATTATGTGTATAACTTGAAAATCTTAGCTCCAACAGCTGCAAATCCTTTTTTCCCAGCACGGGGACCTTGAGTTCTATAAGATAAAGCCATAAACATGTGTATCCGAGTCTTCTATCAAAAGTTACAGCTATTTATATGAAGTTGTACAAAAACGCTTTATTTCGCCAAGACAGTGCGTTTCTCACTGTTACATGCATTTGAATGGGGAACTCGACCGAAACAAAGTATAGGTTTTCATTATGTGTATAACTTGGAAATCTTAGCTCAAACAGCTGCAAATCCTGTTTTCCCAGCACGGGGACCTTGAGTTCTATAAGATAAAGCCATAAACATGTTTGTCTGAGTCTTCTATCAAAAGTTACAGCTATTTATATGAAGTTGTACAAAAACGCTTTATTTCGCCAAGACAGTGCGTTTCTCACTGTTACATGCATTTGAATGGGGAACTCGACCGAAACAAAGTATAGGTTTTCATTATGTGTATAACTTGGAAATCTTAGCTCAAACAGCTGCAAATCCTGTTTTCCCAGCACGGGGACCTTGAGTTCTATAAGATAAAGCCATAAACATGTTTGTCTGAGTCTTCTATCAAAAGTTACAGCTATTTATATGAAGTTGTTCAAAAACGCTTTCTTTCGCCAAGACAGTGCGTTTCTCACTGTTACATGCATTTGAATGGGGAACTCGACCGAAACAAAGTATAGGTTTTCATTATGTGTATAACTTGGAAATCTTAGCTCAAACAGCTGCAAAACCTATTTTCCCAGCACGGGGACCTTGAGTTCTATAAGATAAAGCCATAAACATGTGTATCCGAGTCTTCTATCAAAAGTTACAGCTATTTATATGAAGTTGTACAAAAACGCTTTCTTTCGCCAAGACAGTGCGTTTCTCACTGTTACATGCATTTGAATGGGGAACTCGACCGAAACAAAGTATAGGTTTTCATTATGTGTATAACTTGAAAATCTTAGCTCCAACAGCTGCAAATCCTGTTTGCCCAACACGGGGACCTTGAGTTCTATAAGATAAAGCCATAAACATGTTTGTCTGAGTCTTCTATCAAAAGTTACAGCGATTTATATGAAGTTGTACAAAAACGCTTTATTTCGCCAAGACAGTGCGTTTCTCACTGTTACATGCATTTGAATGGGGAACTCGACCGAAACAAAGTATAGGTTTTCATTATGTGTATAACTTGGAAATCTTAGCTCAAACAGCTGCAAAACCTGTTTTCCAGCACGGGATCCTTGAGTTCTATAAGATAAAGCCATAAACATGTTTGTCTGAGTCTTCTATCAAAAGTTACAGCTATTTATATGAAGTTGTACAAAAACGCTTTCTTTCGCCAAGACAGTGCGTTTCTCACTGTTACATGCATTTGAATGGGGAACTCGACCGAAACAAAGTATAGGTTTTCATTATGTGTATAACTTGAAAATCTTAGCTCAAACAGCTGCAAATCCTGTTTTCCCAGCACGGGGACCTTGAGTTCTATATGATAAAGCCATAAACATGTTTGTCTGAGTCGTCTATCAAAAGTTACAGCTATTTATATGAAGTTGTTCAAAAACGCTTTCTTTCGCCAAGACAGTGCGTTTCTCACTGTTACATGCATTTGAATGGGGAACTCGACCGAAACAAAATATAGGTTTTCATTATGTGTATAACTTGGAAATCTTAGCTCCAACAGCTGCAAATCCTGTTTTCCCAGCACGAGGACCTTGAGTTCTATAAGATAAAGCCATAAACATGTTTGTCTGAGTCTTCTATCAAAAGTTACAGCTATTTATATGAAGTTGTACAAAAACGCTTTCTTTCGCCAAGACAGTGCGTTTCTCACTGTTACATGCATTTGAATGGGGAACTCGACCGAAACAAAGTATAGGTTTTCATTATGTGTATAACTTGGAAATCTTAGCTCAAACAGCTGCAAAACCTATTTTGCCAGCACGGGGACCTTGAGTTCTATAAGATAAAGCCATAAACATGTTTGTCTGAGTCTTCTATCAAAAGTTACAGCTATTTATATGAAGTTGTACAAAAACGCTTTATTTCGCCAAGACAGTGCGTTTCTCACTGTTACATGCATTTGAATGGGGAACTCGACCGAAACAAAGTATAGGTTTTCATTATGTGTATAACTTGGAAATCTTAGCTCAAACAGCTGCAAAACCTGTTTTCCCAGCACGGGGACCTTGAGTTTAATAAGATAAAGCCATAAACATGTTTGTCTGAGTCTTCTATCAAAAGTTACAGCTATTTATATGAAGTTGTTCAAAAACGCTTTCTTTCGCCAAGACAGTGCGTTTCTCACTGTTACATGCATTTGAATGGGGAACTCGACCGAAACAAAGTATAGGTTTTCATTATGTGTATAACTTGGAAATCTTAGCTCAAACAGCTGCAAATCCTGTTTTCCCAGCACGGGGACCTTGAGTTCTATAAGATAAAGCCATAAACATGTTTGTCTGAGTCTTCTATCAAAAGTTACAGCTATTTATAATGAAGTTGTTCAAAAACGCTTTCTTTCGCCAAGACAGTGCGTTTCTCACTGTTACATGCATTTGAATGGGGAACTCGACCGAAACAAAGTATAGGTTTTCATTATGTGTATAACTTGAAAATCTTAGCTCCAACAGCTGCAAATCCTTTTTTCCCAGCACGGGGACCTTGAGTTCTATAAGATAAAGCCATAAACATGTGTATCCGAGTCTTCTATCAAAAGTTACAGCTATTTATATGAAGTTGTACAAAAACGCTTTATTTCGCCAAGACAGTGCGTTTCTCACTGTTACATGCATTTGAATGGGGAACTCGACCGAAACAAAGTATAGGTTTTCATTATGTGTATAACTTGGAAATCTTAGCTCAAACAGCTGCAAATCCTGTTTTCCCAGCACGGGGACCTTGAGTTCTATAAGATAAAGCCATAAACATGTTTGTCTGAGTCTTCTATCAAAAGTTACAGCTATTTATATGAAGTTGTTCAAAAACGCTTTCTTTCGCCAAGACAGTGCGTTTCTCACTGTTACATGCATTTGAATGGGGAACTCGACCGAAACAAAGTATAGGTTTTCATTATGTGTATAACTTGGAAATCTTAGCTCAAACAGCTGCAAAACCTATTTTCCCAGCACGGGGACCTTGAGTTTAATAAGATAAAGCCATAAACATGTTTGTCTGAGTCTTCTATCAAAAGTTACAGCGATTTATATGAAGTTGTACAAAAACGCTTTATTTCGCCAAGACAGTGCGTTTCTCACTGTTACATGCATTTGAATGGGGAACTCGACCGAAACAAAGTATAGGTTTTCATTATGTGTATAACTTGGAAATCTTAGCTCAAACAGCTGCAAAACCTGTTTTCCAGCACGGGATCCTTGAGTTCTATAAGATAAAGCCATAAACATGTTTGTCTGAGTCTTCTATCAAAAGTTACAGCTATTTATATGAAGTTGTACAAAAACGCTTTCTTTCGCCAAGACAGTGCGTTTCTCACTGTTACATGCATTTGAATGGGGAACTCGACCGAAACAAAGTATAGGTTTTCATTATGTGTATAACTTGAAAATCTTAGCTCAAACAGCTGCAAATCCTGTTTTCCCAGCACGGGGACCTTGAGTTCTATATGATAAAGCCATAAACATGTTTGTCTGAGTCTTCTATCAAAAGTTACAGCTATTTATATGAAGTTGTTCAAAAACGCTTTCTTTCGCCAAGACAGTGCGTTTCTCACTGTTACATGCATTTGAATGGGGAACTCGACCGAAACAAAGTATAGGTTTTCATTATGTGTATAACTTGGAAATCTTAGCTCAAACAGCTGCAAAACCTATTTTGCCAGCACGGGGACCTTGAGTTCTATAAGATAAAGCCATAAACATGTTTGTCTGAGTCTTCTATCAAAAGTTACAGCGATTTATATGAAGTTGTACAAAAACGCTTTCTTTCGCCAAGACAGTGCGTTTCTCACTGTTACATGCATTTGAATGGGGAACTCGACCGAAACAAAGTATAGGTTTTCATTATGTGTATAACTTGGAAATCTTAGCTCAAACAGCTGCAAAACCTGTTTTCCAGCACGGGATCCTTGAGTTCTATAAGATAAAGCCATAAACATGTTTGTCTGAGTCTTCTATCAAAAGTTACAGCTATTTATATGAAGTTGTACAAAAACGCTTTCTTTCGCCAAGACAGTGCGTTTCTCACTGTTACATGCATTTGAATGGGGAACTCGACCGAAACAAAGTATAGGTTTTCATTATGTGTATAACTTGGAAATCTTAGCTCAAACAGCTGCAAAACCTGTTTTCCCAGCACGGGGACCTTGAGTTCTATAAGATAAAGCCATAAACATGTGTATCCGAGTCTTCTATCAAAAGTTACAGCTATTTATATGAAGTTGTACAAAAACGCTTTCTTTCGCCAAGACAGTGCGTTTCTCACTGTTACATGCATTTGAATGGGGAACTCGACCGAAACAAAGTATAGGTTTTCATTATGTGTATAACTTGGAAATCTTAGCTCAAACAGCTGCAAAACCTATTTTGCCAGCACGGGGACCTTGAGTTCTATAAGATAAAGCCATAAACATGTTTGTCTGAGTCTTCTATCAAAAGTTACAGCTATTTATATGAAGTTGTACAAAAACGCTTTCTTTCGCCAAGACAGTGCGTTTCTCACTGTTACATGCATTTGAATGGGGAACTCGACCGAAACAAAGTATAGGTTTTCATTATGTGTATAACTTGGAAATCTTAGCTCAAACAGCTGCAAAACCTGTTTTCCCAGCACGGGGACCTTGAGTTTAATAAGATAAAGCCATAAACATGTTTGTCTGAGTCTTCTATCAAAAGTTACAGCTATTTATATGAAGTTGTACAAAAACGCTTTCTTTCGCCAAGACAGTGCGTTTCTCACTGTTACATGCATTTGAATGGGGAACTCGACCGAAACAAAGTATAGGTTTTCATTATGTGTATAACTTGGAAATCTTAGCTCAAACAGCTGCAAAACCTGTTTTCCAGCACGGGAACCTTGAGTTCTATAAGATAAAGCCATAAACATGTTTGTCTGAGTCTTCTATCAAAAGTTACAGCTATTTATATGAAGTTGTACAAAAACGCTTTCTTTCGCCAAGACAGTGCGTTTCTCACTGTTACATGCATTTGAATGGGGAACTCGACCGAAACAAAGTATAGGTTTTCATTATGTGTATAACTTGGAAATCTTAGCTCAAACAGCTGCAAAACCTGTTTTCCCAGCACGGGGACCTTGAGTTCTATAAGATAAAGCCATAAACATGTGTATCCGAGTCTTCTATCAAAAGTTACAGCTATTTATATGAAGTTGTACAAAAACGCTTTCTTTCGCCAAGACAGTGCGTTTCTCACTGTTACATGCATTTGAATGGGGAACTCGACCGAAACAAAGTATAGGTTTTCATTATGTGTATAACTTGGAAATCTTAGCTCAAACAGCTGCAAAACCTATTTTGCCAGCACGGGGACCTTGAGTTCTATAAGATAAAGCCATAAACATGTTTGTCTGAGTCTTCTATCAAAAGTTACAGCTATTTATATGAAGTTGTACAAAAACGCTTTCTTTCGCCAAGACAGTGCGTTTCTCACTGTTACATGCATTTGAATGGGGAACTCGACCGAAACAAAGTATAGGTTTTCATTATGTGTATAACTTGGAAATCTTAGCTCAAACAGCTGCAAAACCTGTTTTCCCAGCACGGGGACCTTGAGTTCTATAAGATAAAGCCATAAACATGTTTGTCTGAGTCTTCTATCAAAAGTTACAGCTATTTATATGAAGTTGTACAAAAACGCTTTCTTTCGCCAAGACAGTGCGTTTCTCACTGTTACATGCATTTGAATGGGGAACTCGACCGAAACAAAGTATAGGTTTTCATTATGTGTATAACTTGGAAATCTTAGCTCAAACAGCTGCAAAACCTGTTTTCCCAGCACGGGGACCTTGAGTTCTATAAGATAAAGCCATAAACATGTGTATCCGAGTCTTCTATCAAAAGTTACAGCTATTTATATGAAGTTGTACAAAAACGCTTTCTTTCGCCAAGACAGTGCGTTTCTCACTGTTACATGCATTTGAATGGGGAACTCGACCGAAACAAAGTATAGGTTTTCATTATGTGTATAACTTGGAAATCTTAGCTCAAACAGCTGCAAAACCTATTTTGCCAGCACGGGGACCTTGAGTTCTATAAGATAAAGCCATAAACATGTTTGTCTGAGTCTTCTATCAAAAGTTACAGCTATTTATATGAAGTTGTACAAAAACGCTTTCTTTCGCCAAGACAGTGCGTTTCTCACTGTTACATGCATTTGAATGGGGAACTCGACCGAAACAAAGTATAGGTTTTCATTATGTGTATAACTTGGAAATCTTAGCTCAAACAGCTGCAAAACCTGTTTTCCCAGCACGGGGACCTTGAGTTCTATAAGATAAAGCCATAAACATGTTTGTCTGAGTCTTCTATCAAAAGTTACAGCGATTTATATGAAGTTGTACAAAAACGCTTTCTTTCGCCAAGACAGTGCGTTTCTCACTGTTACATGCATTTGAATGGGGAACTCGACCGAAACAAAGTATAGGTTTTCATTATGTGTATAACTTGGAAATCTTAGCTCAAACAGCTGCAAAACCTGTTTTCCAGCACGGGATCCTTGAGTTCTATAAGATAAAGCCATAAACATGTTTGTCTGAGTCTTCTATCAAAAGTTACAGCTATTTATATGAAGTTGTACAAAAACGCTTTCTTTCGCCAAGACAGTGCGTTTCTCACTGTTACATGCATTTGAATGGGGAACTCGACCGAAACAAAGTATAGGTTTTCATTATGTGTATAACTTGGAAATCTTAGCTCAAACAGCTGCAAAACCTGTTTTCCCAGCACGGGGACCTTGAGTTCTATAAGATAAAGCCATAAACATGTGTATCCGAGTCTTCTATCAAAAGTTACAGCTATTTATATGAAGTTGTACAAAAACGCTTTCTTTCGCCAAGACAGTGCGTTTCTCACTGTTACATGCATTTGAATGGGGAACTCGACCGAAACAAAGTATAGGTTTTCATTATGTGTATAACTTGGAAATCTTAGCTCAAACAGCTGCAAAACCTATTTTGCCAGCACGGGGACCTTGAGTTCTATAAGATAAAGCCATAAACATGTTTGTCTGAGTCTTCTATCAAAAGTTACAGCTATTTATATGAAGTTGTACAAAAACGCTTTCTTTCGCCAAGACAGTGCGTTTCTCACTGTTACATGCATTTGAATGGGGAACTCGACCGAAACAAAGTATAGGTTTTCATTATGTGTATAACTTGGAAATCTTAGCTCAAACAGCTGCAAAACCTGTTTTCCAGCACGGGATCCTTGAGTTCTATAAGATAAAGCCATAAACATGTTTGTCTGAGTCTTCTATCAAAAGTTACAGCTATTTATATGAAGTTGTACAAAAACGCTTTCTTTCGCCAAGACAGTGCGTTTCTCACTGTTACATGCATTTGAATGGGGAACTCGACCGAAACAAAGTATAGGTTTTCATTATGTGTATAACTTGGAAATCTTAGCTCAAACAGCTGCAAAACCTGTTTTCCCAGCACGGGGACCTTGAGTTCTATAAGATAAAGCCATAAACATGTGTATCCGAGTCTTCTATCAAAAGTTACAGCTATTTATATGAAGTTGTACAAAAACGCTTTCTTTCGCCAAGACAGTGCGTTTCTCACTGTTACATGCATTTGAATGGGGAACTCGACCGAAACAAAGTATAGGTTTTCATTATGTGTATAACTTGGAAATCTTAGCTCAAACAGCTGCAAAACCTATTTTGCCAGCACGGGGACCTTGAGTTCTATAAGATAAAGCCATAAACATGTTTGTCTGAGTCTTCTATCAAAAGTTACAGCTATTTATATGAAGTTGTACAAAAACGCTTTATTTCGCCAAGACAGTGCGTTTCTCACTGTTACATGCATCTGAATGGGGAACTCGACCGAAACAAAGTATAGGTTTTCATTATGTGTATAACTTGGAAATCTTAGCTCAAACAGCTGCAAAACCTGTTTTCCCAGCACGGGGACCTTGAGTTCTATAAGATAAAGCCATAAACATGTTTGTCTGAGTCTTCTATCAAAAGTTACAGCTATTTATATGAAGTTGTACAAAAACGCTTTCTTTCGCCAAGACAGTGCGTTTCTCACTGTTACATGCATTTGAATGGGGAACTCGACCGAAACAAAGTATAGGTTTTCATTATGTGTATAACTTGGAAATCTTAGCTCAAACAGCTGCAAATCCTGTTTTCCCAGCACGGGGACCTTGAGTTCTATAAGATAAAGCCATAAACATGTTTGTCTGAGTCTTCTATCAAAAGTTACAGCTATTTATATGAAGTTGTACAAAAACGCTTTCTTTCGCCAAGACAGTGCGTTTCTCACTGTTACATGCATTTGAATGGGGAACTCGACCGAAACAAAGTATAGGTTTTCATTATGTGTATAACTTGAAAATCTTAGCTCCAACAGCTGCAAATCCTGTTTTCCCAGCACGGGGACCTTGAGTTCTATAAGATAAAGCCATAAACATGTGTATCCGAGTCTTCTATCAAAAGTTACAGCTATTTATATGAAGTTGTACAAAAACGCTTTCTTTCGCCAAGACAGTGCGTTTCTCACTGTTACATGCATTTGAATGGGGAACTCGACCGAAACAAAGTATAGGTTTTCATTATGTGTATAACTTGGAAATCTTAGCTCAAACAGCTGCAAATCCTGTTTTCCCAGCACGGGGACCTTGAGTTCTATAAGATAAAGCCATAAACATGTTTGTCTGAGTCTTCTATCAAAAGTTACAGCTATTTATATGAAGTTGTTCAAAAACGCTTTCTTTCGCCAAGACAGTGCGTTTCTCACTGTTACATGCATTTGAATGGGGAACTCGACCGAAACAAAGTATAGGTTTTCATTATGTGTATAACTTGGAAATCTTAGCTCAAACAGCTGCAAAACCTATTTTCCCAGCACGGGGACCTTGAGTTCTATAAGATAAAGCCATAAACATGTTTGTCTGAGTCTTCTATCAAAAGTTACAGCGATTTATATGAAGTTGTACAAAAACGCTTTCTTTCGCCAAGACAGTGCGTTTCTCACTGTTACATGCATTTGAATGGGGAACTCGACCGAAACAAAGTATAGGTTTTCATTATGTGTATAACTTGGAAATCTTAGCTCAAACAGCTGCAAAACCTGTTTTCCAGCACGGGATCCTTGAGTTCTATAAGATAAAGCCATAAACATGTTTGTCTGAGTCTTCTATCAAAAGTTACAGCTATTTATATGAAGTTGTACAAAAACGCTTTCTTTCGCCAAGACAGTGCGTTTCTCACTGTTACATGCATTTGAATGGGGAACTCGACCGAAACAAAGTATAGGTTTTCATTATGTGTATAACTTGAAAATCTTAGCTCAAACAGCTGCAAAACCTGTTTTCCCAGCACGGGGACCTTGAGTTCTATAAGATAAAGCCATAAACATGTTTGTCTGAGTCTTCTATCAAAAGTTACAGCTATTTATATGAAGTTGTTCAAAAACGCTTTCTTTCGCCAAGACAGTGCGTTTCTCACTGTTACATGCATTTGAATGGGGAACTCGACCGAAACAAAGTATAGGTTTTCATTATGTGTATAACTTGGAAATCTTAGCTCAAACAGCTGCAAAACCTATTTTGCCAGCACGGGGACCTTGAGTTCTATAAGATAAAGCCATAAACATGTTTGTCTGAGTCTTCTATCAAAAGTTACAGCTATTTATATGAAGTTGTACAAAAACGCTTTCTTTCGCCAAGACAGTGCGTTTCTCACTGTTACATGCATTTGAATGGGGAACTCGACCGAAACAAAGTATAGGTTTTCATTATGTGTATAACTTGGAAATCTTAGCTCAAACAGCTGCAAAACCTGTTTTCCAGCACGGGATCCTTGAGTTCTATAAGATAAAGCCATAAACATGTTTGTCTGAGTCTTCTATCAAAAGTTACAGCTATTTATATGAAGTTGTACAAAAACGCTTTCTTTCGCCAAGACAGTGCGTTTCTCACTGTTACATGCATTTGAATGGGGAACTCGACCGAAACAAAGTATAGGTTTTCATTATGTGTATAACTTGGAAATCTTAGCTCAAACAGCTGCAAAACCTGTTTTCCCAGCACGGGGACCTTGAGTTCTATAAGATAAAGCCATAAACATGTGTATCCGAGTCTTCTATCAAAAGTTACAGCTATTTATATGAAGTTGTACAAAAACGCTTTCTTTCGCCAAGACAGTGCGTTTCTCACTGTTACATGCATTTGAATGGGGAACTCGACCGAAACAAAGTATAGGTTTTCATTATGTGTATAACTTGGAAATCTTAGCTCAAACAGCTGCAAAACCTATTTTGCCAGCACGGGGACCTTGAGTTCTATAAGATAAAGCCATAAACATGTTTGTCTGAGTCTTCTATCAAAAGTTACAGCTATTTATATGAAGTTGTACAAAAACGCTTTCTTTCGCCAAGACAGTGCGTTTCTCACTGTTACATGCATTTGAATGGGGAACTCGACCGAAACAAAGTATAGGTTTTCATTATGTGTATAACTTGGAAATCTTAGCTCAAACAGCTGCAAAACCTGTTTTCCCAGCACGGGGACCTTGAGTTTAATAAGATAAAGCCATAAACATGTTTGTCTGAGTCTTCTATCAAAAGTTACAGCTATTTATATGAAGTTGTACAAAAACGCTTTCTTTCGCCAAGACAGTGCGTTTCTCACTGTTACATGCATTTGAATGGGGAACTCGACCGAAACAAAGTATAGGTTTTCATTATGTGTATAACTTGGAAATCTTAGCTCAAACAGCTGCAAAACCTGTTTTCCAGCACGGGGACCTTGAGTTCTATAAGATAAAGCCATAAACATGTTTGTCTGAGTCTTCTATCAAAAGTTACAGCTATTTATATGAAGTTGTACAAAAACGCTTTCTTTCGCCAAGACAGTGCGTTTCTCACTGTTACATGCATTTGAATGGGGAACTCGACCGAAACAAAGTATAGGTTTTCATTATGTGTATAACTTGGAAATCTTAGCTCAAACAGCTGCAAAACCTGTTTTCCCAGCACGGGGACCTTGAGTTCTATAAGATAAAGCCATAAACATGTGTATCCGAGTCTTCTATCAAAAGTTACAGCTATTTATATGAAGTTGTACAAAAACGCTTTCTTTCGCCAAGACAGTGCGTTTCTCACTGTTACATGCATTTGAATGGGGAACTCGACCGAAACAAAGTATAGGTTTTCATTATGTGTATAACTTGGAAATCTTAGCTCAAACAGCTGCAAAACCTATTTTGCCAGCACGGGGACCTTGAGTTCTATAAGATAAAGCCATAAACATGTTTGTCTGAGTCTTCTATCAAAAGTTACAGCTATTTATATGAAGTTGTACAAAAACGCTTTCTTTCGCCAAGACAGTGCGTTTCTCACTGTTACATGCATTTGAATGGGGAACTCGACCGAAACAAAGTATAGGTTTTCATTATGTGTATAACTTGGAAATCTTAGCTCAAACAGCTGCAAAACCTGTTTTCCAGCACGGGGACCTTGAGTTCTATAAGATAAAGCCATAAACATGTTTGTCTGAGTCTTCTATCAAAAGTTACAGCTATTTATATGAAGTTGTACAAAAACGCTTTCTTTCGCCAAGACAGTGCGTTTCTCACTGTTACATGCATTTGAATGGGGAACTCGACCGAAACAAAGTATAGGTTTTCATTATGTGTATAACTTGGAAATCTTAGCTCAAACAGCTGCAAAACCTGTTTTCCCAGCACGGGGACCTTGAGTTCTATAAGATAAAGCCATAAACATGTGTATCCGAGTCTTCTATCAAAAGTTACAGCTATTTATATGAAGTTGTACAAAAACGCTTTCTTTCGCCAAGACAGTGCGTTTCTCACTGTTACATGCATTTGAATGGGGAACTCGACCGAAACAAAGTATAGGTTTTCATTATGTGTATAACTTGGAAATCTTAGCTCAAACAGCTGCAAAACCTATTTTGCCAGCACGGGGACCTTGAGTTCTATAAGATAAAGCCATAAACATGTTTGTCTGAGTCTTCTATCAAAAGTTACAGCTATTTATATGAAGTTGTACAAAAACGCTTTCTTTCGCCAAGACAGTGCGTTTCTCACTGTTACATGCATTTGAATGGGGAACTCGACCGAAACAAAGTATAGGTTTTCATTATGTGTATAACTTGGAAATCTTAGCTCAAACAGCTGCAAAACCTGTTTTCCCAGCACGGGGACCTTGAGTTCTATAAGATAAAGCCATAAACATGTTTGTCTGAGTCTTCTATCAAAAGTTACAGCTATTTATATGAAGTTGTACAAAAACGCTTTCTTTCGCCAAGACAGTGCGTTTCTCACTGTTACATGCATTTGAATGGGGAACTCGACCGAAACAAAGTATAGGTTTTCATTATGTGTATAACTTGGAAATCTTAGCTCAAACAGCTGCAAAACCTGTTTTCCAGCACGGGATCCTTGAGTTCTATAAGATAAAGCCATAAACATGTTTGTCTGAGTCTTCTATCAAAAGTTACAGCTATTTATATGAAGTTGTACAAAAACGCTTTCTTTCGCCAAGACAGTGCGTTTCTCACTGTTACATGCATTTGAATGGGGAACTCGACCGAAACAAAGTATAGGTTTTCATTATGTGTATAACTTGGAAATCTTAGCTCAAACAGCTGCAAAACCTGTTTTCCCAGCACGGGGACCTTGAGTTCTATAAGATAAAGCCATAAACATGTGTATCCGAGTCTTCTATCAAAAGTTACAGCTATTTATATGAAGTTGTACAAAAACGCTTTCTTTCGCCAAGACAGTGCGTTTCTCACTGTTACATGCATTTGAATGGGGAACTCGACCGAAACAAAGTATAGGTTTTCATTATGTGTATAACTTGGAAATCTTAGCTCAAACAGCTGCAAAACCTATTTTGCCAGCACGGGGACCTTGAGTTCTATAAGATAAAGCCATAAACATGTTTGTCTGAGTCTTCTATCAAAAGTTACAGCTATTTATATGAAGTTGTACAAAAACGCTTTCTTTCGCCAAGACAGTGCGTTTCTCACTGTTACATGCATTTGAATGGGGAACTCGACCGAAACAAAGTATAGGTTTTCATTATGTGTATAACTTGGAAATCTTAGCTCAAACAGCTGCAAAACCTGTTTTCCCAGCACGGGGACCTTGAGTTCTATAAGATAAAGCCATAAACATGTGTATCCGAGTCTTCTATCAAAAGTTACAGCTATTTATATGAAGTTGTACAAAAACGCTTTCTTTCGCCAAGACAGTGCGTTTCTCACTGTTACATGCATTTGAATGGGGAACTCGACCGAAACAAAGTATAGGTTTTCATTATGTGTATAACTTGGAAATCTTAGCTCAAACAGCTGCAAAACCTATTTTGCCAGCACGGGGACCTTGAGTTCTATAAGATAAAGCCATAAACATGTTTGTCTGAGTCTTCTATCAAAAGTTACAGCTATTTATATGAAGTTGTACAAAAACGCTTTCTTTCGCCAAGACAGTGCGTTTCTCACTGTTACATGCATTTGAATGGGGAACTCGACCGAAACAAAGTATAGGTTTTCATTATGTGTATAACTTGGAAATCTTAGCTCCAACAGCTGCAAATCCTTTTTTCCCAGCACGGGGACCTTGAGTTCTATAAGATAAAGCCATAAACATGTTTGTCTGAGTCTTCTATCAAAAGTTACAGCTATTTATATGAAGTTGTACAAAAACGCTTTCTTTCGCCAAGACAGTGCGTTTCTCACTGTTACATGCATTTGAATGGGGAACTCGACCGAAACAAAGTATAGGTTTTCATTATGTGTATAACTTGGAAATCTTAGCTCAAACAGCTGCAAAACCTATTTTGCCAGCACGGGGACCTTGAGTTCTATAAGATAAAGCCATAAACATGTTTGTCTGAGTCTTCTATCAAAAGTTACAGCTATTTATATGAAGTTGTACAAAAACGCTTTCTTTCGCCAAGACAGTGCGTTTCTCACTGTTACATGCATTTGAATGGGGAACTCGACCGAAACAAAGTATAGGTTTTCATTATGTGTATAACTTGGAAATCTTAGCTCAAACAGCTGCAAAACCTGTTTTCCCAGCACGGGGACCTTGAGTTCTATAAGATAAAGCCATAAACATGTTTGTCTGAGTCTTCTATCAAAAGTTACAGCGATTTATATGAAGTTGTACAAAAACGCTTTCTTTCGCCAAGACAGTGCGTTTCTCACTGTTACATGCATTTGAATGGGGAACTCGACCGAAACAAAGTATAGGTTTTCATTATGTGTATAACTTGGAAATCTTAGCTCAAACAGCTGCAAAACCTGTTTTCCAGCACGGGGACCTTGAGTTCTATAAGATAAAGCCATAAACATGTTTGTCTGAGTCTTCTATCAAAAGTTACAGCTATTTATATGAAGTTGTACAAAAACGCTTTCTTTCGCCAAGACAGTGCGTTTCTCACTGTTACATGCATTTGAATGGGGAACTCGACCGAAACAAAGTATAGGTTTTCATTATGTGTATAACTTGGAAATCTTAGCTCAAACAGCTGCAAAACCTGTTTTCCCAGCACGGGGACCTTGAGTTCTATAAGATAAAGCCATAAACATGTGTATCCGAGTCTTCTATCAAAAGTTACAGCTATTTATATGAAGTTGTACAAAAACGCTTTCTTTCGCCAAGACAGTGCGTTTCTCACTGTTACATGCATTTGAATGGGGAACTCGACCGAAACAAAGTATAGGTTTTCATTATGTGTATAACTTGGAAATCTTAGCTCAAACAGCTGCAAAACCTATTTTGCCAGCACGGGGACCTTGAGTTCTATAAGATAAAGCCATAAACATGTTTGTCTGAGTCTTCTATCAAAAGTTACAGCTATTTATATGAAGTTGTACAAAAACGCTTTCTTTCGCCAAGACAGTGCGTTTCTCACTGTTACATGCATTTGAATGGGGAACTCGACCGAAACAAAGTATAGGTTTTCATTATGTGTATAACTTGGAAATCTTAGCTCAAACAGCTGCAAAACCTGTTTTCCAGCACGGGAACCTTGAGTTCTATAAGATAAAGCCATAAACATGTTTGTCTGAGTCTTCTATCAAAAGTTACAGCTATTTATATGAAGTTGTACAAAAACGCTTTCTTTCGCCAAGACAGTGCGTTTCTCACTGTTACATGCATTTGAATGGGGAACTCGACCGAAACAAAGTATAGGTTTTCATTATGTGTATAACTTGGAAATCTTAGCTCAAACAGCTGCAAAACCTGTTTTCCCAGCACGGGGACCTTGAGTTCTATAAGATAAAGCCATAAACATGTTTGTCTGAGTCTTCTATCAAAAGTTACAGCGATTTATATGAAGTTGTACAAAAACGCTTTCTTTCGCCAAGACAGTGCGTTTCTCACTGTTACATGCATTTGAATGGGGAACTCGACCGAAACAAAGTATAGGTTTTCATTATGTGTATAACTTGGAAATCTTAGCTCAAACAGCTGCAAAACCTGTTTTCCAGCACGGGGACCTTGAGTTCTATAAGATAAAGCCATAAACATGTTTGTCTGAGTCTTCTATCAAAAGTTACAGCTATTTATATGAAGTTGTACAAAAACGCTTTCTTTCGCCAAGACAGTGCGTTTCTCACTGTTACATGCATTTGAATGGGGAACTCGACCGAAACAAAGTATAGGTTTTCATTATGTGTATAACTTGGAAATCTTAGCTCAAACAGCTGCAAAACCTGTTTTCCCAGCACGGGGACCTTGAGTTCTATAAGATAAAGCCATAAACATGTGTATCCGAGTCTTCTATCAAAAGTTACAGCTATTTATATGAAGTTGTACAAAAACGCTTTCTTTCGCCAAGACAGTGCGTTTCTCACTGTTACATGCATTTGAATGGGGAACTCGACCGAAACAAAGTATAGGTTTTCATTATGTGTATAACTTGGAAATCTTAGCTCAAACAGCTGCAAAACCTATTTTGCCAGCACGGGGACCTTGAGTTCTATAAGATAAAGCCATAAACATGTTTGTCTGAGTCTTCTATCAAAAGTTACAGCTATTTATATGAAGTTGTACAAAAACGCTTTCTTTCGCCAAGACAGTGCGTTTCTCACTGTTACATGCATTTGAATGGGGAACTCGACCGAAACAAAGTATAGGTTTTCATTATGTGTATAACTTGAAAATCTTAGCTCCAACAGCTGCAAATCCTTTTTTCCCAGCACGGGGACCTTGAGTTCTATAAGATAAAGCCATAAACATGTGTATCCGAGTCTTCTATCAAAAGTTACAGCTATTTATATGAAGTTGTACAAAAACGCTTTCTTTCGCCAAGACAGTGCGTTTCTCACTGTTACATGCATTTGAATGGGGAACTCGACCGAAACAAAGTATAGGTTTTCATTATGTGTATAACTTGGAAATCTTAGCTCAAACAGCTGCAAATCCTGTTTTCCCAGCACGGGGACCTTGAGTTCTATAAGATAAAGCCATAAACATGTTTGTCTGAGTCTTCTATCAAAAGTTACAGCTATTTATATGAAGTTGTTCAAAAACGCTTTCTTTCGCCAAGACAGTGCGTTTCTCACTGTTACATGCATTTGAATGGGGAACTCGACCGAAACAAAGTATAGGTTTTCATTATGTGTATAACTTGGAAATCTTAGCTCAAACAGCTGCAAAACCTATTTTCCCAGCACGGGGACCTTGAGTTCTATAAGATAAAGCCATAAACATGTTTGTCTGAGTCTTCTATCAAAAGTTACAGCTATTTATATGAAGTTGTACAAAAACGCTTTCTTTCGCCAAGACAGTGCGTTTCTCACTGTTACATGCATTTGAATGGGGAACTCGACCGAAACAAAGTATAGGTTTTCATTATGTGTATAACTTGGAAATCTTAGCTCAAACAGCTGCAAAACCTGTTTTCCAGCACGGGATCCTTGAGTTCTATAAGATAAAGCCATAAACATGTTTGTCTGAGTCTTCTATCAAAAGTTACAGCTATTTATATGAAGTTGTACAAAAACGCTTTCTTTCGCCAAGACAGTGCGTTTCTCACTGTTACATGCATTTGAATGGGGAACTCGACCGAAACAAAGTATAGGTTTTCATTATGTGTATAACTTGAAAATCTTAGCTCAAACAGCTGCAAATCCTGTTTTCCCAGCACGGGGACCTTGAGTTCTATAAGATAAAGCCATAAACATGTTTGTCTGAGTCTTCTATCAAAAGTTACAGCTATTTATATGAAGTTGTTCAAAAACGCTTTCTTTCGCCAAGACAGTGCGTTTCTCACTGTTACATGCATTTGAATGGGGAACTCGACCGAAACAAAGTATAGGTTTTCATTATGTGTATAACTTGGAAATCTTAGCTCAAACAGCTGCAAAACCTATTTTGCCAGCACGGGGACCTTGAGTTCTATAAGATAAAGCCATAAACATGTTTGTCTGAGTCTTCTATCAAAAGTTACAGCGATTTATATGAAGTTGTACAAAAACGCTTTCTTTCGCCAAGACAGTGCGTTTCTCACTGTTACATGCATTTGAATGGGGAACTCGACCGAAACAAAGTATAGGTTTTCATTATGTGTATAACTTGGAAATCTTAGCTCAAACAGCTGCAAAACCTGTTTTCCAGCACGGGATCCTTGAGTTCTATAAGATAAAGCCATAAACATGTTTGTCTGAGTCTTCTATCAAAAGTTACAGCTATTTATATGAAGTTGTACAAAAACGCTTTCTTTCGCCAAGACAGTGCGTTTCTCACTGTTACATGCATTTGAATGGGGAACTCGACCGAAACAAAGTATAGGTTTTCATTATGTGTATAACTTGGAAATCTTAGCTCAAACAGCTGCAAAACCTGTTTTCCCAGCACGGGGACCTTGAGTTCTATAAGATAAAGCCATAAACATGTTTGTCTGAGTCTTCTATCAAAAGTTACAGCGATTTATATGAAGTTGTACAAAAACGCTTTCTTTCGCCAAGACAGTGCGTTTCTCACTGTTACATGCATTTGAATGGGGAACTCGACCGAAACAAAGTATAGGTTTTCATTATGTGTATAACTTGGAAATCTTAGCTCAAACAGCTGCAAAACCTGTTTTCCAGCACGGGATCCTTGAGTTCTATAAGATAAAGCCATAAACATGTTTGTCTGAGTCTTCTATCAAAAGTTACAGCTATTTATATGAAGTTGTACAAAAACGCTTTCTTTCGCCAAGACAGTGCGTTTCTCACTGTTACATGCATTTGAATGGGGAACTCGACCGAAACAAAGTATAGGTTTTCATTATGTGTATAACTTGGAAATCTTAGCTCAAACAGCTGCAAAACCTGTTTTCCCAGCACGGGGACCTTGAGTTCTATAAGATAAAGCCATAAACATGTGTATCCGAGTCTTCTATCAAAAGTTACAGCTATTTATATGAAGTTGTACAAAAACGCTTTCTTTCGCCAAGACAGTGCGTTTCTCACTGTTACATGCATTTGAATGGGGAACTCGACCGAAACAAAGTATAGGTTTTCATTATGTGTATAACTTGGAAATCTTAGCTCAAACAGCTGCAAAACCTATTTTGCCAGCACGGGGACCTTGAGTTCTATAAGATAAAGCCATAAACATGTTTGTCTGAGTCTTCTATCAAAAGTTACAGCTATTTATATGAAGTTGTACAAAAACGCTTTCTTTCGCCAAGACAGTGCGTTTCTCACTGTTACATGCATTTGAATGGGGAACTCGACCGAAACAAAGTATAGGTTTTCATTATGTGTATAACTTGGAAATCTTAGCTCAAACAGCTGCAAAACCTGTTTTCCCAGCACGGGGACCTTGAGTTTAATAAGATAAAGCCATAAACATGTTTGTCTGAGTCTTCTATCAAAAGTTACAGCGATTTATATGAAGTTGTACAAAAACGCTTTATTTCGCCAAGACAGTGCGTTTCTCACTGTTACATGCATTTGAATGGGGAACTCGACCGAAACAAAGTATAGGTTTTCATTATGTGTATAACTTGGAAATCTTAGCTCAAACAGCTGCAAAACCTGTTTTCCAGCACGGGATCCTTGAGTTCTATAAGATAAAGCCATAAACATGTTTGTCTGAGTCTTCTATCAAAAGTTACAGCTATTTATATGAAGTTGTACAAAAACGCTTTCTTTCGCCAAGACAGTGCGTTTCTCACTGTTACATGCATTTGAATGGGGAACTCGACCGAAACAAAGTATAGGTTTTCATTATGTGTATAACTTGGAAATCTTAGCTCAAACAGCTGCAAAACCTGTTTTCCCAGCACGGGGACCTTGAGTTCTATAAGATAAAGCCATAAACATGTGTATCCGAGTCTTCTATCAAAAGTTACAGCTATTTATATGAAGTTGTACAAAAACGCTTTCTTTCGCCAAGACAGTGCGTTTCTCACTGTTACATGCATTTGAATGGGGAACTCGACCGAAACAAAGTATAGGTTTTCATTATGTGTATAACTTGGAAATCTTAGCTCAAACAGCTGCAAAACCTATTTTGCCAGCACGGGGACCTTGAGTTCTATAAGATAAAGCCATAAACATGTTTGTCTGAGTCTTCTATCAAAAGTTACAGCTATTTATATGAAGTTGTACAAAAACGCTTTATTTCGCCAAGACAGTGCGTTTCTCACTGTTACATGCATTTGAATGGGGAACTCGACCGAAACAAAGTATAGGTTTTCATTATGTGTATAACTTGGAAATCTTAGCTCAAACAGCTGCAAAACCTGTTTTCCCAGCACGGGGACCTTGAGTTTAATAAGATAAAGCCATAAACATGTTTGTCTGAGTCTTCTATCAAAAGTTACAGCGATTTATATGAAGTTGTACAAAAACGCTTTATTTCGCCAAGACAGTGCGTTTCTCACTGTTACATGCATTTGAATGGGGAACTCGACCGAAACAAAGTATAGGTTTTCATTATGTGTATAACTTGGAAATCTTAGCTCAAACAGCTGCAAAACCTGTTTTCCCAGCACGGGGACCTTGAGTTCTATAAGATAAAGCCATAAACATGTGTATCCGAGTCTTCTATCAAAAGTTACAGCTATTTATATGAAGTTGTACAAAAACGCTTTCTTTCGCCAAGACAGTGCGTTTCTCACTGTTACATGCATTTGAATGGGGAACTCGACCGAAACAAAGTATAGGTTTTCATTATGTGTATAACTTGGAAATCTTAGCTCAAACAGCTGCAAAACCTATTTTGCCAGCACGGGGACCTTGAGTTCTATAAGATAAAGCCATAAACATGTTTGTCTGAGTCTTCTATCAAAAGTTACAGCTATTTATATGAAGTTGTACAAAAACGCTTTCTTTCGCCAAGACAGTGCGTTTCTCACTGTTACATGCATTTGAATGGGGAACTCGACCGAAACAAAGTATAGGTTTTCATTATGTGTATAACTTGGAAATCTTAGCTCAAACAGCTGCAAAACCTGTTTTCCCAGCACGGGGACCTTGAGTTTAATAAGATAAAGCCATAAACATGTTTGTCTGAGTCTTCTATCAAAAGTTACAGCTATTTATATGAAGTTGTTCAAAAACGCTTTCTTTCGCCAAGACAGTGCGTTTCTCACTGTTACATGCATTTGAATGGGGAACTCGACCGAAACAAAGTATAGGTTTTCATTATGTGTATAACTTGGAAATCTTAGCTCAAACAGCTGCAAATCCTGTTTTCCCAGCACGGGGACCTTGAGTTCTATAAGATAAAGCCATAAACATGTTTGTCTGAGTCTTCTATCAAAAGTTACAGCTATTTATAATGAAGTTGTTCAAAAACGCTTTCTTTCGCCAAGACAGTGCGTTTCTCACTGTTACATGCATTTGAATGGGGAACTCGACCGAAACAAAGTATAGGTTTTCATTATGTGTATAACTTGAAAATCTTAGCTCCAACAGCTGCAAATCCTTTTTTCCCAGCACGGGGACCTTGAGTTCTATAAGATAAAGCCATAAACATGTGTATCCGAGTCTTCTATCAAAAGTTACAGCTATTTATATGAAGTTGTACAAAAACGCTTTATTTCGCCAAGACAGTGCGTTTCTCACTGTTACATGCATTTGAATGGGGAACTCGACCGAAACAAAGTATAGGTTTTCATTATGTGTATAACTTGGAAATCTTAGCTCAAACAGCTGCAAATCCTGTTTTCCCAGCACGGGGACCTTGAGTTCTATAAGATAAAGCCATAAACATGTTTGTCTGAGTCTTCTATCAAAGGTTACAGCTATTTATATGAAGTTGTTCAAAAACGCTTTCTTTCGCCAAGACAGTGCGTTTCTCACTGTTACATGCATTTGAATGGGGAACTCGACCGAAACAAAGTATAGGTTTTCATTATGTGTATAACTTGGAAATCTTAGCTCAAACAGCTGCAAAACCTATTTTCCCATCAGGGGGACCTTGAGTTTAATAAGATAAAGCCATAAACATGTTTGTCTGAGTCTTCTATCAAAAGTTACAGCGATTTATATGAAGTTGTACAAAAACGCTTTATTTCGCCAAGACAGTGCGTTTCTCACTGTTACATGCATTTGAATGGGGAACTCGACCGAAACAAAGTATAGGTTTTCATTATGTGTATAACTTGGAAATCTTAGCTCAAACAGCTGCAAAACCTGTTTTCCAGCACGGGATCCTTGAGTTCTATAAGATAAAGCCATAAACATGTTTGTCTGAGTCTTCTATCAAAAGTTACAGCTATTTATATGAAGTTGTACAAAAACGCTTTCTTTCGCCAAGACAGTGCGTTTCTCACTGTTACATGCATTTGAATGGGGAACTCGACCGAAACAAAGTATAGGTTTTCATTATGTGTATAACTTGAAAATCTTAGCTCAAACAGCTGCAAATCCTGTTTTCCCAGCACGGGGACCTTGAGTTCTATATGATAAAGCCATAAACATGTTTGTCTGAGTCTTCTATCAAAAGTTACAGCTATTTATATGAAGTTGTTCAAAAACGCTTTCTTTCGCCAAGACAGTGCGTTTCTCACTGTTACATGCATTTGAATGGGGAACTCGACCGAAACAAAGTATAGGTTTTCATTATGTGTATAACTTGGAAATCTTAGCTCAAACAGCTGCAAAACCTATTTTGCCAGCACGGGGACCTTGAGTTCTATAAGATAAAGCCATAAACATGTTTGTCTGAGTCTTCTATCAAAAGTTACAGCTATTTATATGAAGTTGTACAAAAACGCTTTCTTTCGCCAAGACAGTGCGTTTCTCACTGTTACATGCATTTGAATGGGGAACTCGACCGAAACAAAGTATAGGTTTTCATTATGTGTATAACTTGGAAATCTTAGCTCAAACAGCTGCAAAACCTGTTTTCCAGCACGGGATCCTTGAGTTCTATAAGATAAAGCCATAAACATGTTTGTCTGAGTCTTCTATCAAAAGTTACAGCTATTTATATGAAGTTGTACAAAAACGCTTTCTTTCGCCAAGACAGTGCGTTTCTCACTGTTACATGCATTTGAATGGGGAACTCGACCGAAACAAAGTATAGGTTTTCATTATGTGTATAACTTGGAAATCTTAGCTCAAACAGCTGCAAAACCTGTTTTCCCAGCACGGGGACCTTGAGTTCTATAAGATAAAGCCATAAACATGTGTATCCGAGTCTTCTATCAAAAGTTACAGCTATTTATATGAAGTTGTACAAAAACGCTTTCTTTCGCCAAGACAGTGCGTTTCTCACTGTTACATGCATTTGAATGGGGAACTCGACCGAAACAAAGTATAGGTTTTCATTATGTGTATAACTTGGAAATCTTAGCTCAAACAGCTGCAAAACCTATTTTGCCAGCACGGGGACCTTGAGTTCTATAAGATAAAGCCATAAACATGTTTGTCTGAGTCTTCTATCAAAAGTTACAGCTATTTATATGAAGTTGTACAAAAACGCTTTATTTCGCCAAGACAGTGCGTTTCTCACTGTTACATGCATTTGAATGGGGAACTCGACCGAAACAAAGTATAGGTTTTCATTATGTGTATAACTTGGAAATCTTAGCTCAAACAGCTGCAAAACCTGTTTTCCCAGCACGGGGACCTTGAGTTTAATAAGATAAAGCCATAAACATGTTTGTCTGAGTCTTCTATCAAAAGTTACAGCTATTTATATGAAGTTGTACAAAAACGCTTTCTTTCGCCAAGACAGTGCGTTTCTCACTGTTACATGCATTTGAATGGGGAACTCGACCGAAACAAAGTATAGGTTTTCATTATGTGTATAACTTGGAAATCTTAGCTCAAACAGCTGCAAAACCTATTTTGCCAGCACGGGGACCTTGAGTTCTATAAGATAAAGCCATAAACATGTTTGTCTGAGTCTTCTATCAAAAGTTACAGCTATTTATATGAAGTTGTACAAAAACGCTTTATTTCGCCAAGACAGTGCGTTTCTCACTGTTACATGCATTTGAATGGGGAACTCGACCGAAACAAAGTATAGGTTTTCATTATGTGTATAACTTGGAAATCTTAGCTCAAACAGCTGCAAAACCTGTTTTCCAGCACGGGATCCTTGAGTTCTATAAGATAAAGCCATAAACATGTTTGTCTGAGTCTTCTATCAAAAGTTACAGCTATTTATATGAAGTTGTACAAAAACGCTTTCTTTCGCCAAGACAGTGCGTTTCTCACTGTTACATGCATTTGAATGGGGAACTCGACCGAAACAAAGTATAGGTTTTCATTATGTGTATAACTTGGAAATCTTAGCTCAAACAGCTGCAAAACCTGTTTTCCCAGCACGGGGACCTTGAGTTCTATAAGATAAAGCCATAAACATGTGTATCCGAGTCTTCTATCAAAAGTTACAGCTATTTATATGAAGTTGTACAAAAACGCTTTCTTTCGCCAAGACAGTGCGTTTCTCACTGTTACATGCATTTGAATGGGGAACTCGACCGAAACAAAGTATAGGTTTTCATTATGTGTATAACTTGGAAATCTTAGCTCAAACAGCTGCAAAACCTATTTTGCCAGCACGGGGACCTTGAGTTCTATAAGATAAAGCCATAAACATGTTTGTCTGAGTCTTCTATCAAAAGTTACAGCTATTTATATGAAGTTGTACAAAAACGCTTTATTTCGCCAAGACAGTGCGTTTCTCACTGTTACATGCATTTGAATGGGGAACTCGACCGAAACAAAGTATAGGTTTTCATTATGTGTATAACTTGGAAATCTTAGCTCAAACAGCTGCAAAACCTGTTTTCCCAGCACGGGGACCTTGAGTTTAATAAGATAAAGCCATAAACATGTTTGTCTGAGTCTTCTATCAAAAGTTACAGCTATTTATATGAAGTTGTACAAAAACGCTTTCTTTCGCCAAGACAGTGCGTTTCTCACTGTTACATGCATTTGAATGGGGAACTCGACCGAAACAAAGTATAGGTTTTCATTATGTGTATAACTTGGAAATCTTAGCTCAAACAGCTGCAAAACCTGTTTTCCCAGCACGGGGACCTTGAGTTTAATAAGATAAAGCCATAAACATGTTTGTCTGAGTCTTCTATCAAAAGTTACAGCTATTTATATGAAGTTGTTCAAAAACGCTTTCTTTCGCCAAGACAGTGCGTTTCTCACTGTTACATGCATTTGAATGGGGAACTCGACCGAAACAAAGTATAGGTTTTCATTATGTGTATAACTTGGAAATCTTAGCTCAAACAGCTGCAAATCCTGTTTTCCCAGCACGGGGACCTTGAGTTCTATAAGATAAAGCCATAAACATGTTTGTCTGAGTCTTCTATCAAAAGTTACAGCTATTTATAATGAAGTTGTTCAAAAACGCTTTCTTTCGCCAAGACAGTGCGTTTCTCACTGTTACATGCATTTGAATGGGGAACTCGACCGAAACAAAGTATAGGTTTTCATTATGTGTATAACTTGAAAATCTTAGCTCCAACAGCTGCAAATCCTTTTTTCCCAGCACGGGGACCTTGAGTTCTATAAGATAAAGCCATAAACATGTGTATCCGAGTCTTCTATCAAAAGTTACAGCTATTTATATGAAGTTGTACAAAAACGCTTTATTTCGCCAAGACAGTGCGTTTCTCACTGTTACATGCATTTGAATGGGGAACTCGACCGAAACAAAGTATAGGTTTTCATTATGTGTATAACTTGGAAATCTTAGCTCAAACAGCTGCAAATCCTGTTTTCCCAGCACGGGGACCTTGAGTTCTATAAGATAAAGCCATAAACATGTTTGTCTGAGTCTTCTATCAAAGGTTACAGCTATTTATATGAAGTTGTTCAAAAACGCTTTCTTTCGCCAAGACAGTGCGTTTCTCACTGTTACATGCATTTGAATGGGGAACTCGACCGAAACAAAGTATAGGTTTTCATTATGTGTATAACTTGGAAATCTTAGCTCAAACAGCTGCAAAACCTATTTTCCCAGCAGGGGGACCTTGAGTTTAATAAGATAAAGCCATAAACATGTTTGTCTGAGTCTTCTATCAAAAGTTACAGCGATTTATATGAAGTTGTACAAAAACGCTTTATTTCGCCAAGACAGTGCGTTTCTCACTGTTACATGCATTTGAATGGGGAACTCGACCGAAACAAAGTATAGGTTTTCATTATGTGTATAACTTGGAAATCTTAGCTCAAACAGCTGCAAAACCTGTTTTCCAGCACGGGATCCTTGAGTTCTATAAGATAAAGCCATAAACATGTTTGTCTGAGTCTTCTATCAAAAGTTACAGCTATTTATATGAAGTTGTACAAAAACGCTTTCTTTCGCCAAGACAGTGCGTTTCTCACTGTTACATGCATTTGAATGGGGAACTCGACCGAAACAAAGTATAGGTTTTCATTATGTGTATAACTTGAAAATCTTAGCTCAAACAGCTGCAAATCCTGTTTTCCCAGCACGGGGACCTTGAGTTCTATATGATAAAGCCATAAACATGTTTGTCTGAGTCTTCTATCAAAAGTTACAGCTATTTATATGAAGTTGTTCAAAAACGCTTTCTTTCGCCAAGACAGTGCGTTTCTCACTGTTACATGCATTTGAATGGGGAACTCGACCGAAACAAAGTATAGGTTTTCATTATGTGTATAACTTGGAAATCTTAGCTCAAACAGCTGCAAAACCTATTTTGCCAGCACGGGGACCTTGAGTTCTATAAGATAAAGCCATAAACATGTTTGTCTGAGTCTTCTATCAAAAGTTACAGCTATTTATATGAAGTTGTACAAAAACGCTTTCTTTCGCCAAGACAGTGCGTTTCTCACTGTTACATGCATTTGAATGGGGAACTCGACCGAAACAAAGTATAGGTTTTCATTATGTGTATAACTTGGAAATCTTAGCTCAAACAGCTGCAAAACCTGTTTTCCAGCACGGGATCCTTGAGTTCTATAAGATAAAGCCATAAACATGTTTGTCTGAGTCTTCTATCAAAAGTTACAGCTATTTATATGAAGTTGTACAAAAACGCTTTCTTTCGCCAAGACAGTGCGTTTCTCACTGTTACATGCATTTGAATGGGGAACTCGACCGAAACAAAGTATAGGTTTTCATTATGTGTATAACTTGGAAATCTTAGCTCAAACAGCTGCAAAACCTGTTTTCCCAGCACGGGGACCTTGAGTTCTATAAGATAAAGCCATAAACATGTGTATCCGAGTCTTCTATCAAAAGTTACAGCTATTTATATGAAGTTGTACAAAAACGCTTTCTTTCGCCAAGACAGTGCGTTTCTCACTGTTACATGCATTTGAATGGGGAACTCGACCGAAACAAAGTATAGGTTTTCATTATGTGTATAACTTGGAAATCTTAGCTCAAACAGCTGCAAAACCTGTTTTCCCAGCACGGGGACCTTGAGTTCTATAAGATAAAGCCATAAACATGTTTGTCTGAGTCTTCTATCAAAAGTTACAGCTATTTATATGAAGTTGTACAAAAACGCTTTATTTCGCCAAGACAGTGCGTTTCTCACTGTTACATGCATTTGAATGGGGAACTCGACCGAAACAAAGTATAGGTTTTCATTATGTGTATAACTTGGAAATCTTAGCTCAAACAGCTGCAAAACCTGTTTTCCCAGCACGGGGACCTTGAGTTTAATAAGATAAAGCCATAAACATGTTTGTCTGAGTCTTCTATCAAAAGTTACAGCGATTTATATGAAGTTGTACAAAAACGCTTTATTTCGCCAAGACAGTGCGTTTCTCACTGTTACATGCATTTGAATGGGGAACTCGACCGAAACAAAGTATAGGTTTTCATTATGTGTATAACTTGGAAATCTTAGCTCAAACAGCTGCAAAACCTGTTTTCCAGCACGGGATCCTTGAGTTCTATAAGATAAAGCCATAAACATGTTTGTCTGAGTCTTCTATCAAAAGTTACAGCTATTTATATGAAGTTGTACAAAAACGCTTTATTTCGCCAAGACAGTGCGTTTCTCACTGTTACATGCATTTGAATGGGGAACTCGACCGAAACAAAGTATAGGTTTTCATTATGTGTATAACTTGGAAATCTTAGCTCAAACAGCTGCAAAACCTGTTTTCCCAGCACGGGGACCTTGAGTTCTATAAGATAAAGCCATAAACATGTGTATCCGAGTCTTCTATCAAAAGTTACAGCTATTTATATGAAGTTGTACAAAAACGCTTTCTTTCGCCAAGACAGTGCGTTTCTCACTGTTACATGCATTTGAATGGGGAACTCGACCGAAACAAAGTATAGGTTTTCATTATGTGTATAACTTGGAAATCTTAGCTCAAACAGCTGCAAAACCTATTTTGCCAGCACGGGGACCTTGAGTTCTATAAGATAAAGCCATAAACATGTTTGTCTGAGTCTTCTATCAAAAGTTACAGCTATTTATATGAAGTTGTACAAAAACGCTTTATTTCGCCAAGACAGTGCGTTTCTCACTGTTACATGCATTTGAATGGGGAACTCGACCGAAACAAAGTATAGGTTTTCATTATGTGTATAACTTGGAAATCTTAGCTCAAACAGCTGCAAAACCTGTTTTCCAGCACGGGATCCTTGAGTTCTATAAGATAAAGCCATAAACATGTTTGTCTGAGTCTTCTATCAAAAGTTACAGCTATTTATATGAAGTTGTACAAAAACGCTTTCTTTCGCCAAGACAGTGCGTTTCTCACTGTTACATGCATTTGAATGGGGAACTCGACCGAAACAAAGTATAGGTTTTCATTATGTGTATAACTTGGAAATCTTAGCTCAAACAGCTGCAAAACCTGTTTTCCCAGCACGGGGACCTTGAGTTCTATAAGATAAAGCCATAAACATGTGTATCCGAGTCTTCTATCAAAAGTTACAGCTATTTATATGAAGTTGTACAAAAACGCTTTCTTTCGCCAAGACAGTGCGTTTCTCACTGTTACATGCATTTGAATGGGGAACTCGACCGAAACAAAGTATAGGTTTTCATTATGTGTATAACTTGGAAATCTTAGCTCAAACAGCTGCAAAACCTATTTTGCCAGCACGGGGACCTTGAGTTCTATAAGATAAAGCCATAAACATGTTTGTCTGAGTCTTCTATCAAAAGTTACAGCTATTTATATGAAGTTGTACAAAAACGCTTTATTTCGCCAAGACAGTGCGTTTCTCACTGTTACATGCATTTGAATGGGGAACTCGACCGAAACAAAGTATAGGTTTTCATTATGTGTATAACTTGGAAATCTTAGCTCAAACAGCTGCAAAACCTGTTTTCCCAGCACGGGGACCTTGAGTTTAATAAGATAAAGCCATAAACATGTTTGTCTGAGTCTTCTATCAAAAGTTACAGCGATTTATATGAAGTTGTACAAAAACGCTTTATTTCGCCAAGACAGTGCGTTTCTCACTGTTACATGCATTTGAATGGGGAACTCGACCGAAACAAAGTATAGGTTTTCATTATGTGTATAACTTGGAAATCTTAGCTCAAACAGCTGCAAAACCTGTTTTCCAGCACGGGATCCTTGAGTTCTATAAGATAAAGCCATAAACATGTTTGTCTGAGTCTTCTATCAAAAGTTACAGCTATTTATATGAAGTTGTACAAAAACGCTTTCTTTCGCCAAGACAGTGCGTTTCTCACTGTTACATGCATTTGAATGGGGAACTCGACCGAAACAAAGTATAGGTTTTCATTATGTGTATAACTTGGAAATCTTAGCTCAAACAGCTGCAAAACCTGTTTTCCCAGCACGGGGACCTTGAGTTCTATAAGATAAAGCCATAAACATGTGTATCCGAGTCTTCTATCAAAAGTTACAGCTATTTATATGAAGTTGTACAAAAACGCTTTCTTTCGCCAAGACAGTGCGTTTCTCACTGTTACATGCATTTGAATGGGGAACTCGACCGAAACAAAGTATAGGTTTTCATTATGTGTATAACTTGGAAATCTTAGCTCAAACAGCTGCAAAACCTATTTTGCCAGCACGGGGACCTTGAGTTCTATAAGATAAAGCCATAAACATGTTTGTCTGAGTCTTCTATCAAAAGTTACAGCTATTTATATGAAGTTGTACAAAAACGCTTTATTTCGCCAAGACAGTGCGTTTCTCACTGTTACATGCATTTGAATGGGGAACTCGACCGAAACAAAGTATAGGTTTTCATTATGTGTATAACTTGGAAATCTTAGCTCAAACAGCTGCAAAACCTGTTTTCCAGCACGGGATCCTTGAGTTCTATAAGATAAAGCCATAAACATGTTTGTCTGAGTCTTCTATCAAAAGTTACAGCTATTTATATGAAGTTGTACAAAAACGCTTTCTTTCGCCAAGACAGTGCGTTTCTCACTGTTACATGCATTTGAATGGGGAACTCGACCGAAACAAAGTATAGGTTTTCATTATGTGTATAACTTGGAAATCTTAGCTCAAACAGCTGCAAAACCTGTTTTCCCAGCACGGGGACCTTGAGTTCTATAAGATAAAGCCATAAACATGTGTATCCGAGTCTTCTATCAAAAGTTACAGCTATTTATATGAAGTTGTACAAAAACGCTTTCTTTCGCCAAGACAGTGCGTTTCTCACTGTTACATGCATTTGAATGGGGAACTCGACCGAAACAAAGTATAGGTTTTCATTATGTGTATAACTTGGAAATCTTAGCTCAAACAGCTGCAAAACCTATTTTGCCAGCACGGGGACCTTGAGTTCTATAAGATAAAGCCATAAACATGTTTGTCTGAGTCTTCTATCAAAAGTTACAGCTATTTATATGAAGTTGTACAAAAACGCTTTATTTCGCCAAGACAGTGCGTTTCTCACTGTTACATGCATTTGAATGGGGAACTCGACCGAAACAAAGTATAGGTTTTCATTATGTGTATAACTTGGAAATCTTAGCTCAAACAGCTGCAAAACCTGTTTTCCCAGCACGGGGACCTTGAGTTTAATAAGATAAAGCCATAAACATGTTTGTCTGAGTCTTCTATCAAAAGTTACAGCTATTTATATGAAGTTGTTCAAAAACGCTTTCTTTCGCCAAGACAGTGCGTTTCTCACTGTTACATGCATTTGAATGGGGAACTCGACCGAAACAAAGTATAGGTTTTCATTATGTGTATAACTTGGAAATCTTAGCTCAAACAGCTGCAAATCCTGTTTTCCCAGCACGGGGACCTTGAGTTCTATAAGATAAAGCCATAAACATGTTTGTCTGAGTCTTCTATCAAAAGTTACAGCTATTTATAATGAAGTTGTTCAAAAACGCTTTCTTTCGCCAAGACAGTGCGTTTCTCACTGTTACATGCATTTGAATGGGGAACTCGACCGAAACAAAGTATAGGTTTTCATTATGTGTATAACTTGAAAATCTTAGCTCCAACAGCTGCAAATCCTTTTTTCCCAGCACGGGGACCTTGAGTTCTATAAGATAAAGCCATAAACATGTGTATCCGAGTCTTCTATCAAAAGTTACAGCTATTTATATGAAGTTGTACAAAAACGCTTTATTTCGCCAAGACAGTGCGTTTCTCACTGTTACATGCATTTGAATGGGGAACTCGACCGAAACAAAGTATAGGTTTTCATTATGTGTATAACTTGGAAATCTTAGCTCAAACAGCTGCAAATCCTGTTTTCCCAGCACGGGGACCTTGAGTTCTATAAGATAAAGCCATAAACATGTTTGTCTGAGTCTTCTATCAAAAGTTACAGCTATTTATATGAAGTTGTACAAAAACGCTTTCTTTCGCCAAGACAGTGCGTTTCTCACTGTTACATGCATTTGAATGGGGAACTCGACCGAAACAAAGTATAGGTTTTCATTATGTGTATAACTTGAAAATCTTAGCTCAAACAGCTGCAAATCCTGTTTTCCCAGCACGGGGACCATGAGTTCTATATGATAAAGCCATAAACATGTTTGTCTGAGTCTTCTATCAAAAGTTACAGCTATTTATATGAAGTTGTACAAAAACGCTTTCTTTCGCCAAGACAGTGCGTTTCTCACTGTTACATGCATTTGAATGGGGAACTCGACCGAAACAAAGTATAGGTTTTCATTATGTGTATAACTTGGAAATCTTAGCTCAAACAGCTGCAAAACCTGTTTTCCCAGCACGGGGACCTTGAGTTCTATAAGATAAAGCCATAAACATGTGTATCCGAGTCTTCTATCAAAAGTTACAGCTATTTATATGAAGTTGTACAAAAACGCTTTCTTTCGCCAAGACAGTGCGTTTCTCACTGTTACATGCATTTGAATGGGGAACTCGACCGAAACAAAGTATAGGTTTTCATTATGTGTATAACTTGGAAATCTTAGCTCAAACAGCTGCAAAACCTATTTTGCCAGCACGGGGACCTTGAGTTCTATAAGATAAAGCCATAAACATGTTTGTCTGAGTCTTCTATCAAAAGTTACAGCTATTTATATGAAGTTGTACAAAAACGCTTTATTTCGCCAAGACAGTGCGTTTCTCACTGTTACATGCATTTGAATGGGGAACTCGACCGAAACAAAGTATAGGTTTTCATTATGTGTATAACTTGGAAATCTTAGCTCAAACAGCTGCAAAACCTGTTTTCCCAGCACGGGGACCTTGAGTTTAATAAGATAAAGCCATAAACATGTTTGTCTGAGTCTTCTATCAAAAGTTACAGCTATTTATATGAAGTTGTTCAAAAACGCTTTCTTTCGCCAAGACAGTGCGTTTCTCACTGTTACATGCATTTGAATGGGGAACTCGACCGAAACAAAGTATAGGTTTTCATTATGTGTATAACTTGGAAATCTTAGCTCAAACAGCTGCAAATCCTGTTTTCCCAGCACGGGGACCTTGAGTTCTATAAGATAAAGCCATAAACATGTTTGTCTGAGTCTTCTATCAAAAGTTACAGCTATTTATAATGAAGTTGTTCAAAAACGCTTTCTTTCGCCAAGACAGTGCGTTTCTCACTGTTACATGCATTTGAATGGGGAACTCGACCGAAACAAAGTATAGGTTTTCATTATGTGTATAACTTGAAAATCTTAGCTCCAACAGCTGCAAATCCTTTTTTCCCAGCACGGGGACCTTGAGTTCTATAAGATAAAGCCATAAACATGTGTATCCGAGTCTTCTATCAAAAGTTACAGCTATTTATATGAAGTTGTACAAAAACGCTTTATTTCGCCAAGACAGTGCGTTTCTCACTGTTACATGCATTTGAATGGGGAACTCGACCGAAACAAAGTATAGGTTTTCATTATGTGTATAACTTGGAAATCTTAGCTCAAACAGCTGCAAATCCTGTTTTCCCAGCACGGGGACCTTGAGTTCTATAAGATAAAGCCATAAACATGTTTGTCTGAGTCTTCTATCAAAAGTTACAGCTATTTATATGAAGTTGTACAAAAACGCTTTCTTTCGCCAAGACAGTGCGTTTCTCACTGTTACATGCATTTGAATGGGGAACTCGACCGAAACAAAGTATAGGTTTTCATTATGTGTATAACTTGAAAATCTTAGCTCAAACAGCTGCAAATCCTGTTTTCCCAGCACGGGGACCTTGAGTTCTATATGATAAAGCCATAAACATGTTTGTCTGAGTCTTCTATCAAAAGTTACAGCTATTTATATGAAGTTGTTCAAAAACGCTTTCTTTCGCCAAGACAGTGCGTTTCTCACTGTTACATGCATTTGAATGGGGAACTCGACCGAAACAAAGTATAGGTTTTCATTATGTGTATAACTTGGAAATCTTAGCTCAAACAGCTGCAAAACCTATTTTGCCAGCACGGGGACCTTGAGTTCTATAAGATAAAGCCATAAACATGTTTGTCTGAGTCTTCTATCAAAAGTTACAGCGATTTATATGAAGTTGTACAAAAACGCTTTCTTTCGCCAAGACAGTGCGTTTCTCACTGTTACATGCATTTGAATGGGGAACTCGACCGAAACAAAGTATAGGTTTTCATTATGTGTATAACTTGGAAATCTTAGCTCAAACAGCTGCAAAACCTGTTTTCCAGCACGGGATCCTTGAGTTCTATAAGATAAAGCCATAAACATGTTTGTCTGAGTCTTCTATCAAAAGTTACAGCTATTTATATGAAGTTGTACAAAAACGCTTTCTTTCGCCAAGACAGTGCGTTTCTCACTGTTACATGCATTTGAATGGGGAACTCGACCGAAACAAAGTATAGGTTTTCATTATGTGTATAACTTGGAAATCTTAGCTCAAACAGCTGCAAAACCTGTTTTCCCAGCACGGGGACCTTGAGTTCTATAAGATAAAGCCATAAACATGTGTATCCGAGTCTTCTATCAAAAGTTACAGCTATTTATATGAAGTTGTACAAAAACGCTTTCTTTCGCCAAGACAGTGCGTTTCTCACTGTTACATGCATTTGAATGGGGAACTCGACCGAAACAAAGTATAGGTTTTCATTATGTGTATAACTTGGAAATCTTAGCTCAAACAGCTGCAAAACCTATTTTGCCAGCACGGGGACCTTGAGTTCTATAAGATAAAGCCATAAACATGTTTGTCTGAGTCTTCTATCAAAAGTTACAGCTATTTATATGAAGTTGTACAAAAACGCTTTATTTCGCCAAGACAGTGCGTTTCTCACTGTTACATGCATTTGAATGGGGAACTCGACCGAAACAAAGTATAGGTTTTCATTATGTGTATAACTTGGAAATCTTAGCTCAAACAGCTGCAAAACCTGTTTTCCCAGCACGGGGACCTTGAGTTTAATAAGATAAAGCCATAAACATGTTTGTCTGAGTCTTCTATCAAAAGTTACAGCGATTTATATGAAGTTGTACAAAAACGCTTTATTTCGCCAAGACAGTGCGTTTCTCACTGTTACATGCATTTGAATGGGGAACTCGACCGAAACAAAGTATAGGTTTTCATTATGTGTATAACTTGGAAATCTTAGCTCAAACAGCTGCAAAACCTGTTTTCCAGCACGGGATCCTTGAGTTCTATAAGATAAAGCCATAAACATGTTTGTCTGAGTCTTCTATCAAAAGTTACAGCTATTTATATGAAGTTGTACAAAAACGCTTTCTTTCGCCAAGACAGTGCGTTTCTCACTGTTACATGCATTTGAATGGGGAACTCGACCGAAACAAAGTATAGGTTTTCATTATGTGTATAACTTGGAAATCTTAGCTCAAACAGCTGCAAAACCTGTTTTCCCAGCACGGGGACCTTGAGTTCTATAAGATAAAGCCATAAACATGTGTATCCGAGTCTTCTATCAAAAGTTACAGCTATTTATATGAAGTTGTACAAAAACGCTTTCTTTCGCCAAGACAGTGCGTTTCTCACTGTTACATGCATTTGAATGGGGAACTCGACCGAAACAAAGTATAGGTTTTCATTATGTGTATAACTTGGAAATCTTAGCTCAAACAGCTGCAAAACCTATTTTGCCAGCACGGGGACCTTGAGTTCTATAAGATAAAGCCATAAACATGTTTGTCTGAGTCTTCTATCAAAAGTTACAGCTATTTATATGAAGTTGTACAAAAACGCTTTCTTTCGCCAAGACAGTGCGTTTCTCACTGTTACATGCATTTGAATGGGGAACTCGACCGAAACAAAGTATAGGTTTTCATTATGTGTATAACTTGGAAATCTTAGCTCAAACAGCTGCAAAACCTGTTTTCCAGCACGGGATCCTTGAGTTCTATAAGATAAAGCCATAAACATGTTTGTCTGAGTCTTCTATCAAAAGTTACAGCTATTTATATGAAGTTGTACAAAAACGCTTTCTTTCGCCAAGACAGTGCGTTTCTCACTGTTACATGCATTTGAATGGGGAACTCGACCGAAACAAAGTATAGGTTTTCATTATGTGTATAACTTGGAAATCTTAGCTCAAACAGCTGCAAAACCTGTTTTCCCAGCACGGGGACCTTGAGTTCTATAAGATAAAGCCATAAACATGTGTATCCGAGTCTTCTATCAAAAGTTACAGCTATTTATATGAAGTTGTACAAAAACGCTTTCTTTCGCCAAGACAGTGCGTTTCTCACTGTTACATGCATTTGAATGGGGAACTCGACCGAAACAAAGTATAGGTTTTCATTATGTGTATAACTTGGAAATCTTAGCTCAAACAGCTGCAAAACCTATTTTGCCAGCACGGGGACCTTGAGTTCTATAAGATAAAGCCATAAACATGTTTGTCTGAGTCTTCTATCAAAAGTTACAGCTATTTATATGAAGTTGTACAAAAACGCTTTATTTCGCCAAGACAGTGCGTTTCTCACTGTTACATGCATTTGAATGGGGAACTCGACCGAAACAAAGTATAGGTTTTCATTATGTGTATAACTTGGAAATCTTAGCTCAAACAGCTGCAAAACCTGTTTTCCCAGCACGGGGACCTTGAGTTTAATAAGATAAAGCCATAAACATGTTTGTCTGAGTCTTCTATCAAAAGTTACAGCGATTTATATGAAGTTGTACAAAAACGCTTTATTTCGCCAAGACAGTGCGTTTCTCACTGTTACATGCATTTGAATGGGGAACTCGACCGAAACAAAGTATAGGTTTTCATTATGTGTATAACTTGGAAATCTTAGCTCAAACAGCTGCAAAACCTGTTTTCCAGCACGGGATCCTTGAGTTCTATAAGATAAAGCCATAAACATGTTTGTCTGAGTCTTCTATCAAAAGTTACAGCTATTTATATGAAGTTGTACAAAAACGCTTTCTTTCGCCAAGACAGTGCGTTTCTCACTGTTACATGCATTTGAATGGGGAACTCGACCGAAACAAAGTATAGGTTTTCATTATGTGTATAACTTGGAAATCTTAGCTCAAACAGCTGCAAAACCTGTTTTCCCAGCACGGGGACCTTGAGTTCTATAAGATAAAGCCATAAACATGTGTATCCGAGTCTTCTATCAAAAGTTACAGCTATTTATATGAAGTTGTACAAAAACGCTTTCTTTCGCCAAGACAGTGCGTTTCTCACTGTTACATGCATTTGAATGGGGAACTCGACCGAAACAAAGTATAGGTTTTCATTATGTGTATAACTTGGAAATCTTAGCTCAAACAGCTGCAAAACCTATTTTGCCAGCACGGGGACCTTGAGTTCTATAAGATAAAGCCATAAACATGTTTGTCTGAGTCTTCTATCAAAAGTTACAGCTATTTATATGAAGTTGTACAAAAACGCTTTATTTCGCCAAGACAGTGCGTTTCTCACTGTTACATGCATTTGAATGGGGAACTCGACCGAAACAAAGTATAGGTTTTCATTATGTGTATAACTTGGAAATCTTAGCTCAAACAGCTGCAAAACCTGTTTTCCAGCACGGGATCCTTGAGTTCTATAAGATAAAGCCATAAACATGTTTGTCTGAGTCTTCTATCAAAAGTTACAGCTATTTATATGAAGTTGTACAAAAACGCTTTCTTTCGCCAAGACAGTGCGTTTCTCACTGTTACATGCATTTGAATGGGGAACTCGACCGAAACAAAGTATAGGTTTTCATTATGTGTATAACTTGGAAATCTTAGCTCAAACAGCTGCAAAACCTGTTTTCCCAGCACGGGGACCTTGAGTTCTATAAGATAAAGCCATAAACATGTGTATCCGAGTCTTCTATCAAAAGTTACAGCTATTTATATGAAGTTGTACAAAAACGCTTTCTTTCGCCAAGACAGTGCGTTTCTCACTGTTACATGCATTTGAATGGGGAACTCGACCGAAACAAAGTATAGGTTTTCATTATGTGTATAACTTGGAAATCTTAGCTCAAACAGCTGCAAAACCTATTTTGCCAGCACGGGGACCTTGAGTTCTATAAGATAAAGCCATAAACATGTTTGTCTGAGTCTTCTATCAAAAGTTACAGCTATTTATATGAAGTTGTACAAAAACGCTTTCTTTCGCCAAGACAGTGCGTTTCTCACTGTTACATGCATTTGAATGGGGAACTCGACCGAAACAAAGTATAGGTTTTCATTATGTGTATAACTTGAAAATCTTAGCTCCAACAGCTGCAAATCCTGTTTTCCCAGCACGGGGACCTTGAGTTCTATAAGATAAAGCCATAAACATGTGTATCCGAGTCTTCTATCAAAAGTTACAACTATTTATATGAAGTTGTACAAAAACGCTTTATTTCGCCAAGACAGTGCGTTTCTCACTGTTACATGCATTTGAATGGGGAACTCGACCGAAACAAAGTATAGGTTTTCATTATGTGTATAACTTGGAAATCTTAGCTCAAACAGCTGCAAAACCTGTTTTCCCAGCACGGGGACCTTGAGTTTAATAAGATAAAGCCATAAACATGTTTGTCTGAGTCTTCTATCAAAAGTTACAGCGATTTATATGAAGTTGTACAATAACGCTTTATTTCGCCAAGACAGTGCGTTTCTCACTGTTACATGCATTTGAATGGGGAACTCGACCGAAACAAAGTATAGGTTTTCATTATGTGTATAACTTGGAAATCTTAGCTCAAACAGCTGCAAAACCTGTTTTCCAGCACGGGATCCTTGAGTTCTATAAGATAAAGCCATAAACATGTTTGTCTGAGTCTTCTATCAAAAGTTACAGCTATTTATATGAAGTTGTACAAAAACGCTTTATTTCGCCAAGACAGTGCGTTTCTCACTGTTACATGCATTTGAATGGGGAACTCGACCGAAACAAAGTATAGGTTTTCATTATGTGTATAACTTGGAAATCTTAGCTCAAACAGCTGCAAATCCTGTTTTCCCAGCACGGGGACCTTGAGTTCTATAAGATAAAGCCATAAACATGTTTGTCTGAGTCTTCTATCAAAAGTTACAGCTATTTATATGAAGTTGTTCAAGAACGCTTTCTTTCGCCAAGACAGTGCGTTTCTCACTGTTACATGCATTTGAATGGGGAACTCGACCGAAACAAAGTATAGGTTTTCATTATGTGTATAACTTGAAAATCTTAGCTCCAACAGCTGCAAATCCTTTTTTCCCAGCACGGGGACCTTGAGTTCTATAAGATAAAGCCATAAACATGTGTATCCGAGTCTTCTATCAAAAGTTACAGCTATTTATATGAAGTTGTACAAAAACGCTTTATTTCGCCAAGACAGTGCGTTTCTCACTGTTACATGCATTTGAATGGGGAACTCGACCGAAACAAAGTATAGGTTTTCATTATGTGTATAACTTGGAAATCTTAGCTCAAACAGCTGCAAAACCTGTTTTCCCAGCACGGGGACCTTGAGTTTAATAAGATAAAGCCATAAACATGTTTGTCTGAGTCTTCTATCAAAAGTTACAGCTATTTATATGAAGTTGTACAAAAACGCTTTCTTTCGCCAAGACAGTGCGTTTCTCACTGTTACATGCATTTGAATGGGGAACTCGACCGAAACAAAGTATAGGTTTTCATTATGTGTATAACTAGGAAATCTTAGCTCAAACAGCTGCAAAACCTGTTTTCCCAGCACGGGGACCTTGAGTTCTATAAGATAAAGCCATAAACATGTTTGTCTGAGTCTTCTATCAAAAGTTACAGCTATTTATATGAAGTTGTTCAAAAACGCTTTCTTTCGCCAAGACAGTGCGTTTCTCACTGTTACATGCATTTGAATGGGGAACTCGACCGAAACAAAGTATAGGTTTTCATTATGTGTATAACTTGGAAATCTTAGCTCAAACAGCTGCAAAACCTATTTTCCCAGCACGGGGACCTTGAGTTCTATAAGATAAAGCCATAAACATGTGTATCCGAGTCTTCTATCAAAAGTTACAGCTATTACAGCTGAGAAGACTCAGACAAACATGTTTATGGCTTTATCTTATAGAACTCAAGGTCCCCGTGCTGGGAAAACAGGTTTTGCAGCTGTTTGAGCTAAGATTTCCAAGTTATACACATAATGAAAACCTATACTTTGTTTCGGTCGAGTTCCCCATTCAAATGCATGTAACAGTGAGAAACGCACTGTCTTGGCGAAAGAAAGCGTTTTTGTACAACTTCATATAAATAGCTGTAACTTTTGATAGAAGACTCAGACAAACATGTTTATGGCTTTATCTTATAGAACTCAAGGTCCCCGTGCTGGGAAAACAGGATTTGCAGCTGTTGGAGCTAAGATTTCCAAGTTATACACATAATGAAAACCTATACTTTGTTTCGGTCGAGTTCCCCATTCAAATGCATGTAACAGTGAGAAACGCACTGTCTTGGCGAAAGAAAGCGTTTTTGTACAACTTCATATAAATAGCTGTAACTTTTGATAGAAGACTCAGACAAACATGTTTATGGCTTTATCTTATAGAACTCAAGGTCCCCGTGCTGGGAAAACAGGTTTTGCAGCTGTTTGAGCTAAGATTTCCAAGTTATACACATAATGAAAACCTATACTTTGTTTCGGTCGAGTTCCCCATTCAAATGCATGTAACAGTGAGAAACGCACTGTCTTGGCGAAAGAAAGCGTTTTTGTACAACTTCATATAAATAGCTGTAACTTTTGATAGAAGACTCAGACAAACATGTTTATGGCTTTATCTTATAGAACTCAAGGTCCCCGTGCTGGGAAAACAGGTTTTGCAGCTGTTTGAGCTAAGATTTCCAAGTTATACACATAATGAAAACCTATACTTTGTTTCGGTCGAGTTCCCCATTCAAATGCATGTAACAGTGAGAAACGCATTGTCTTGGCGAAAGAAAGCGTTTTTGTACAACTTCATATAAATAGCTGTAACTTTTGATAGAAGACTCAGACAAACATGTTTATGGCTTTATCTTATAGAACTCAAGGTCCCCGTGCTGGGAAAACAGGATTTGCAGCTGTTGGAGCTAAGATTTCCAAGTTATACACATAATGAAAACCTATACTTTGTTTCGGTCGAGTTCCCCATTCAAATGCATGTAACAGTGAGAAACGCACTGTCTTGGCGAAAGAAAGCGTTTTTGTACAACTTCATATAAATAGCTGTAACTTTTGATAGAAGACTCGGATACACATGTTTATGGCTTTATCTTATAGAACTCAAGGTTCCCGTGCTGGGAAAACAGGTTTTGCAGCTGTTTGAGCTAAGATTTCCAAGTTATTCACATAATGAAAACCTATACTTTGTTTCGGTCGAGTTCCCCCTTCAAATGCATGTAACAGTGAGAAACGCACTGTCTTGGCGAAAGAAAGCATTTTTGTACAACTTCATATAAATCGCTGTAACTTTTGATAGAAGACTCAGACAAACATGTTTATGACTTTATCTTATAGAACTCAAGGTCCCCGTGCTGGGCAAACAGGATTTGCAGCTGTTGGAGCTAAGATTTCCAAGTTATACACATAATGAAAACCTATACTTTGTTTCGGTCGAGTTCCCCATTCAAATGCATGTAACAGTGAGAAACGCACTGTCTTGGCGAAAGAAAGCGTTTTTGTACAACTTCATATAAATAGCTGTAACTTTTGATAGAAGACTCGGATACACATGTTTATGGCTTTATCTTATAGAACTCAAGGTCCCCGTGCTGGGCAAACAGGATTTGCAGCTGTTGGAGCTAAGATTTTCAAATTATACACATAATGAAAACCTATACTTTGTTTCGGTCGAGTTCCCCATTCAAATGCATGTAACAGTGAGAAACGCACTGTCTTGGCGAAATAAAGCGTTTTTGTACAACTTCATATAAATAGCTGTAACTTTTGATAGAAGACTCAGACAAACATGTTTATGGCTTTATCTTATAGAACTCAAGGTCCCCGTGCTGGCAAAATAGGTTTTGCAGCTGTTTGAGCTAAGATTTCCAAGTTATACACATAATGAAAACCTATACTTTGTTTCGGTCGAGTTCCCCATTCAAATGCATGTAACAGTGAGAAACGCACTGTCTTGGCGAAAGAAAGCGTTTTTGTACAACTTCATATAAATAGCTGTAACTTTTGATAGAAGACTCAGACAAACATGTTTATGGCTTTATCTTATTAAACTCAAGGTCTCCGTGCTGGGAAAACAGGTTTTGCAGCTGTTTGAGCTAAGATTTCCAAGTTATTCACATAATGAAAACCTATACTTTGTTTCGGTCGAGTTCCCCATTCAAATGCATGTAACAGTGAGAAACGCACTGTCTTGGCGAAAGAAAGCGTTTTTGTACAACTTCATATGAATAGCTGTAACTTTTGATAGAAGACTCGGATACACATGTTTATGGCTTTATCTTATAGAACTCAAGGTTCCCGTGCTGGGAAAACAGGTTTTGCAGCTGTTTGAGCTAAGATTTCCAAGTTATTCACATAATGAAAACCTATACTTTGTTTCGGTCGAGTTCCCCATTCAAATGCATGTAACAGTGAGAAACGCACTGTCTTGGCGAAAGAAAGCGTTTTTGTACAACTTCATATAAATCGCTGTAACTTTTGATAGAAGACTCAGACAAACATGTTTATGACTTTATCTTATAGAACTCAAGGTCCCCGTGCTGGGCAAACAGGATTTGCAGCTGTTGGAGCTAAGATTTTCAAGTTATACACATAATGAAAACCTATACTTTGTTTCGGTCGAGTTCCCCATTCAAATGCATGTAACAGTGAGAAACGCACTGTCTTGGCGAAAGAAAGCGTTTTTGTACAACTTCATATAAATAGCTGTAACTTTTGATAGAAGACTCGGATACACATGTTTATGGCTTTATCTTATAGAACTCAAGGTCCCCGTGCTGGGCAAACAGGATTTGCAGCTGTTGGAGCTAAGATTTTCAAATTATACACATAATGAAAACCTATACTTTGTTTCGGTCGAGTTCCCCATTCAAATGCATGTAACAGTGAGAAACGCACTGTCTTGGCGAAATAAAGCGTTTTTGTACAACTTCATATAAATCGCTGTAACTTTTGATAGAAGACTCAGACAAACATGTTTATGGCTTTATCTTATAGAACTCAAGGTCCCCGTGCTGGGAAAACAGGTTTTGCAGCTGTTTGAGCTAAGATTTCCAAGTTATACACATAATGAAAACCTATACTTTGTTTCGGTCGAGTTCCCCATTCAAATGCATGTAACAGTGAGAAACGCACTGTCTTGGCGAAAGAAAGCGTTTTTGTACAACTTCATATAAATAGCTGTAACTTTTGATAGAAGACTCGGACAAACATGTTTATGGCTTTATCTTATAGAACTCAAGGTCCCCGTGCTGGGAAAACAGGTTTTGCAGCTGTTTGAGCTAAGATTTTCAAGTTATACACATAATGAAAACCTATACTTTGTTTCGGTCGAGTTCCCCATTCAAATGCATGTAACAGTGAGAAACGCACTGTCTTGGCGAAAGAAAGCGTTTTTGTACAACTTCATATAAATAGCTGTAACTTTTGATAGAAGACTCAGACAAACATGTTTATGGCTTTATCTTATAGAACTCAAGGTCCTCGTGCTGGGAAAACAGGATTTGCAGCTGTTGGAGCTAAGATTTCCAAGTTATACACATAATGAAAACCTATATTTTGTTTCGGTCGAGTTCCCCATTCAAATGCATGTAACAGTGAGAAACGCACTGTCTTGGCGAAAGAAAGCGTTTTTGTACAACTTCATATAAATAGCTGTAACTTTTGATAGAAGACTCAGACAAACATGTTTATGGCTTTATCTTATAGAACTCAAGGTCCCCGTGCTGGGAAAACAGGTTTTGCAGCTGTTTGAGCTAAGATTTCCAAGTTATACACATAATGAAAACCTATACTTTGTTTCGGTCGAGTTCCCCATTCAAATGCATGTAACAGTGAGAAACGCACTGTCTTGGCGAAAGAAAGCGTTTTTGTACAACTTCATATAAATAGCTGTAACTTTTGATAGAAGACTCAGACAAACATGTTTATGGCTTTATCTTATAGAACTCAAGGTCCCCGTGCTGGGAAAACAGGTTTTGCAGCTGTTTGAGCTAAGATTTCCAAGTTATACACATAATGAAAACCTATACTTTGTTTCGGTCGAGTTCCCCATTCAAATGCATGTAACAGTGAGAAACGCATTGTCTTGGCGAAAGAAAGCGTTTTTGTACAACTTCATATAAATAGCTGTAACTTTTGATAGAAGACTCAGACAAACATGTTTATGGCTTTATCTTATAGAACTCAAGGTCCCCGTGCTGGGAAAACAGGATTTGCAGCTGTTGGAGCTAAGATTTCCAAGTTATACACATAATGAAAACCTATACTTTGTTTCGGTCGAGTTCCCCATTCAAATGCATGTAACAGTGAGAAACGCACTGTCTTGGCGAAAGAAAGCGTTTTTGTACAACTTCATATAAATAGCTGTAACTTTTGATAGAAGACTCAGACAAACATGTTTATGGCTTTATCTTATAGAACTCAAGGTCCCCGTGCTGGGAAAACAGGTTTTGCAGCTGTTTGAGCTAAGATTTCCAAGTTATACACATAATGAAAACCTATACTTTGTTTCGGTCGAGTTCCCCATTCAAATGCATGTAACAGTGAGAAACGCATTGTCTTGGCGAAAGAAAGCGTTTTTGTACAACTTCATATAAATAGCTGTAACTTTTGATAGAAGACTCAGACAAACATGTTTATGGCTTTATCTTATAGAACTCAAGGTCCCCGTGCTGGGAAAACAGGATTTGCAGCTGTTGGAGCTAAGATTTCCAAGTTATACACATAATGAAAACCTATACTTTGTTTCGGTCGAGTTCCCCATTCAAATGCATGTAACAGTGAGAAACGCACTGTCTTGGCGAAAGAAAGCGTTTTTGTACAACTTCATATAAATAGCTGTAACTTTTGATAGAAGACTCAGACAAACATGTTTATGGCTTTATCTTATAGAACTCAAGGTCCCCGTGCTGGGAAAACAGGTTTTGCAGCTGTTTGAGCTAAGATTTCCAAGTTATACACATAATGAAAACCTATACTTTGTTTCGGTCGAGTTCCCCATTCAAATGCATGTAACAGTGAGAAACGCACTGTCTTGGCGAAAGAAAGCGTTTTTGTACAACTTCATATAAATAGCTGTAACTTTTGATAGAAGACTCGGATACACATGTTTATGGCTTTATCTTATAGAACTCAAGGTTCCCGTGCTGGGAAAACAGGTTTTGCAGCTGTTTGAGCTAAGATTTCCAAGTTATTCACATAATGAAAACCTATACTTTGTTTCGGTCGAGTTCCCCATTCAAATGCATGTAACAGTGAGAAACGCACTGTCTTGGCGAAAGAAAGCGTTTTTGTACAACTTCATAGAAATAGCTGTAACTTTTGATAGAAGACTCAGACAAACATGTTTATGGCCTTATATTATAGAACTCAAGGTCTCCGTGCTGGGAAAACAGGTTTTGCAGCTGTTTGAGCTAAGATTTCAAAGTTATTCACATAATGAAAACCTATACTTTGTTTCGGTCGAGTTCCCCATTCAAATGCATGTAACAGTGAGAAACGCACTGTCTTGGCGAAAGAAAGCATTTTTGTACAACTTCATATGAATAGCTGTAACTTTTGATAGAAGACTCAGACAAACATGTTTATGGCTTTATCTTATAGAACTCAAGGTCCCCGTGCTGGGAAAACAGGATTTGCAGCTGTTGGAGCTAAGATTTCCAAGTTATACACATAATGAAAACCTATACTTTGTTTCGGTCGAGTTCCCCATTCAAATGCATGTAACAGTGAGAAACGCACTGTCTTGGCGAAAGAAAGCGTTTTTGTACAACTTCATATAAATAGCTGTAACTTTTGATAGAAGACTCGGATACACATGTTTATGGCTTTATCTTATAGAACTCAAGGTTCCCGTGCTGGGAAAACAGGATTTGCAGCTGTTGGAGCTAAGATTTTCAAGTAATACACATAATGAAAACCTATACTTTGTTTCGGTCGAGTTCCCCATTCAAATGCATGTAACAGTGAGAAACGCACTGTCTTGGCGAAAGAAAGCGTTTTTGTACAACTTCATAGAAATAGCTGTAACTTTTGATAGAAGACTCAGACAAACATGTTTATGGCTTTATCTTATAGAACTCAAGGTCCCCGTGCTGGCAAAATAGGTTTTGCAGCTGTTTGAGCTAAGATTTCCAAGTTATACACATAATGAAAACCTATACTTTGTTTCGGTCGAGTTCCCCATTCAAATGCATGTAACAGTGAGAAACGCACTGTCTTGGCGAAAGAAAGCGTTTTTGTACAACTTCGTAGAAATAGCTGTAACTTTTGATAGAAGACTCAGACAAACATGTTTATGGCCTTATATTATAGAACTCAAGGTCTCCGTGCTGGGAAAACAGGTTTTGCAGCTGTTTGAGCTAAGATTTCCAAGTTATTCACATAATGAAAACCTATACTTTGTTTCGGTCGAGTTCCCCATTCAAATGCATGTAACAGTGAGAAACGCACTGTCTTGGCGAAAGAAAGCGTTTTTGTACAACTTCATATGAATAGCTGTAACTTTTGATAGAAGACTCGGATACACATGTTTATGGCTTTATCTTATAGAACTCAAGGTTCCCGTGCTGGGAAAACAGGTTTTGCAGCTGTTTGAGCTAAGATTTCCAAGTTATTCACATAATGAAAACCTATACTTTGTTTCGGTCGAGTTCCCCATTCAAATGCATGTAACAGTGAGAAACGCACTGTCTTGGCGAAAGAAAGCGTTTTTGTACAACTTCATATGAATAGCTGTAACTTTTGATAGAAGACTCGGATACACATGTTTATGGCTTTATCTTATAGAACTCAAGGTTCCCGTGCTGGGAAAACAGGTTTTGCAGCTGTTTGAGCTAAGATTTCCAAGTTATTCACATAATGAAAACCTATACTTTGTTTCGGTCGAGTTCCCCATTCAAATGCATGTAACAGTGAGAAACGCACTGTCTTGGCGAAAGAAAGCGTTTTTGTACAACTTCATAGAAATAGCTGTAACTTTTGATAGAAGACTCAGACAAACATGTTTATGGCTTTATCTTATAGAACTCAAGGTCTCCGTGCTGGCAAAATAGGTTTTGCAGCTGTTTGAGCTAAGATTTCCAAGTTATACACATAATGAAAACCTATACTTTGTTTCGGTCGAGTTCCCCATTCAAATGCATGTAACAGTGAGAAACGCACTGTCTTGGCGAAATAAAGCGTTTTTGTACAACTTCATATAAATCGCTGTAACTTTTGATAGAAGACTCAGACAAACATGTTTATGGCTTTATCTTATAGAACTCAAGGTCCCCGTGCTGGGCAAACAGGATTTGCAGCTGTTGGAGCTAAGATTTTCAAGTTATACACATAATGAAAACCTATACTTTGTTTCGGTCGAGTTCCCCATTCAAATGCATGTAACAGTGAGAAACGCACTGTCTTGGCGAAAGAAAGCGTTTTTGTACAACTTCATAGAAATAGCTGTAACTTTTGATAGAAGACTCAGACAAACATGTTTATGGCCTTATATTATAGAACTCAAGGTCTCCGTGCTGGGAAAACAGGTTTTGCAGCTGTTTGAGCTAAGATTTCCAAGTTATTCACATAATGAAAACCTATACTTTGTTTCGGTCGAGTTCCCCATTCAAATGCATGTAACAGTGAGAAACGCACTGTCTTGGCGAAAGAAAGCGTTTTTGTACAACTTCATAGAAATAGCTGTAACTTTTGATAGAAGACTCAGACAAACATGTTTATGGCCTTATATTATAGAACTCAAGGTCCCCGTGCTGGGAAAACAGGTTTTGCAGCTGTTTGAGCTAAGATTTCCAAGTTATTCACATAATGAAAACCTATACTTTGTTTCGGTCGAGTTCCCCATTCAAATGCATGTAACAGTGAGAAACGCACTGTCTTGGCGAAAGAAAGCGTTTTTGTACAACTTCATATAAATAGCTGTAACTTTTGATAGAAGACTCAGACAAACATGTTTATGGCTTTATCTTATAGAACTCAAGGTCCCCGTGCTGGGAAAACAGGATTTGCAGCTGTTGGAGCTAAGATTTCCAAGTTATACACATAATGAAAACCTATACTTTGTTTCGGTCGAGTTCCCCATTCAAATGCATGTAACAGTGAGAAACGCACTGTCTTGGCGAAAGAAAGCGTTTTTGTACAACTTCATATAAATAGCTGTAACTTTTGATAGAAGACTCAGACAAACATGTTTATGGCTTTATCTTATAGAACTCAAGGTCCCCGTGCTGGGAAAACAGGTTTTGCAGCTGTTTGAGCTAAGATTTCCAAGTTATACACATAATGAAAACCTATACTTTGTTTCGGTCGAGTTCCCCATTCAAATGCATGTAACAGTGAGAAACGCACTGTCTTGGCGAAAGAAAGCGTTTTTGTACAACTTCATATAAATAGCTGTAACTTTTGATAGAAGACTCGGATACACATGTTTATGGCTTTATCTTATAGAACTCAAGGTTCCCGTGCTGGGAAAACAGGTTTTGCAGCTGTTTGAGCTAAGATTTCCAAGTTATTCACATAATGAAAACCTATACTTTGTTTCGGTCGAGTTCCCCATTCAAATGCATGTAACAGTGAGAAACGCACTGTCTTGGCGAAAGAAAGCATTTTTGTACAACTTCATATGAATAGCTGTAACTTTTGATAGAAGACTCAGACAAACATGTTTATGGCTTTATCTTATAGAACTCAAGGTCCCCGTGCTGGGAAAACAGGATTTGCAGCTGTTGGAGCTAAGATTTCCAAGTTATACACATAATGAAAACCTATACTTTGTTTCGGTCGAGTTCCCCATTCAAATGCATGTAACAGTGAGAAACGCACTGTCTTGGCGAAAGAAAGCGTTTTTGTACAACTTCATATAAATAGCTGTAACTTTTGATAGAAGACTCGGATACACATGTTTATGGCTTTATCTTATAGAACTCAAGGTTCCCGTGCTGGGAAAACAGGATTTGCAGCTGTTGGAGCTAAGATTTTCAAGTAATACACATAATGAAAACCTATACTTTGTTTCGGTCGAGTTCCCCATTCAAATGCATGTAACAGTGAGAAACGCACTGTCTTGGCGAAAGAAAGCGTTTTTGTACAACTTCATAGAAATAGCTGTAACTTTTGATAGAAGACTCAGACAAACATGTTTATGGCTTTATCTTATAGAACTCAAGGTCCCCGTGCTGGCAAAATAGGTTTTGCAGCTGTTTGAGCTAAGATTTCCAAGTTATACACATAATGAAAACCTATACTTTGTTTCGGTCGAGTTCCCCATTCAAATGCATGTAACAGTGAGAAACGCACTGTCTTGGCGAAAGAAAGCGTTTTTGTACAACTTCGTAGAAATAGCTGTAACTTTTGATAGAAGACTCAGACAAACATGTTTATGGCCTTATATTATAGAACTCAAGGTCTCCGTGCTGGGAAAACAGGTTTTGCAGCTGTTTGAGCTAAGATTTCCAAGTTATTCACATAATGAAAACCTATACTTTGTTTCGGTCGAGTTCCCCATTCAAATGCATGTAACAGTGAGAAACGCACTGTCTTGGCGAAAGAAAGCGTTTTTGTACAACTTCATATGAATAGCTGTAACTTTTGATAGAAGACTCGGATACACATGTTTATGGCTTTATCTTATAGAACTCAAGGTTCCCGTGCTGGGAAAACAGGTTTTGCAGCTGTTTGAGCTAAGATTTCCAAGTTATTCACATAATGAAAACCTATACTTTGTTTCGGTCGAGTTCCCCATTCAAATGCATGTAACAGTGAGAAACGCACTGTCTTGGCGAAAGAAAGCGTTTTTGTACAACTTCATATGAATAGCTGTAACTTTTGATAGAAGACTCGGATACACATGTTTATGGCCTTATATTATAGAACTCAAGGTCTCCGTGCTGGGAAAACAGGTTTTGCAGCTGTTTGAGCTAAGATTTCCAAGTTATTCACATAATGAAAACCTATACTTTGTTTCGGTCGAGTTCCCCATTCAAATGCATGTAACAGTGAGAAACGCACTGTCTTGGCGAAAGAAAGCGTTTTTGTACAACTTCATAGAAATAGCTGTAACTTTTGATAGAAGACTCAGACAAACATGTTTATGGCTTTATCTTATAGAACTCAAGGTCCCCGTGCTGGGAAAACAGGATTTGCAGCTGTTGGAGCTAAGATTTCCAAGTTATACACATAATGAAAACCTATACTTTGTTTCGGTCGAGTTCCCCATTCAAATGCATGTAACAGTGAGAAACGCACTGTCTTGGCGAAAGAAAGCGTTTTTGTACAACTTCATATAAATAGCTGTAACTTTTGATAGAAGACTCAGACAAACATGTTTATGGCTTTATCTTATAGAACTCAAGGTCCTCGTGCTGGGAAAACAGGATTTGCAGCTGTTGGAGCTAAGATTTCCAAGTTATACACATAATGAAAACCTATATTTTGTTTCGGTCGAGTTCCCCATTCAAATGCATGTAACAGTGAGAAACGCACTGTCTTGGCGAAAGAAAGCGTTTTTGTACAACTTCATATAAATAGCTGTAACTTTTGATAGAAGACTCAGACAAACATGTTTATGGCTTTATCTTATAGAACTCAAGGTCCCCGTGCTGGCAAAATAGGTTTTGCAGCTGTTTGAGCTAAGATTTCCAAGTTATTCACATAATGAAAACCTATACTTTGTTTCGGTCGAGTTCCCCATTCAAATGCATGTAACAGTGAGAAACGCACTGTCTTGGCGAAAGAAAGCGTTTTTGTACAACTTCATAGAAATAGCTGTAACTTTTGATAGAAGACTCAGACAAACATGTTTATGGCCTTATATTATAGAACTCAAGGTCTCCGTGCTGGGAAAACAGGTTTTGCAGCTGTTTGAGCTAAGATTTCCAAGTTATTCACATAATGAAAACCTATACTTTGTTTCGGTCGAGTTCCCCATTCAAATGCATGTAACAGTGAGAAACGCACTGTCTTGGCGAAAGAAAGCGTTTTTGTACAACTTCATATAAATAGCTGTAACTTTTGATAGAAGACTCAGACAAACATGTTTATGGCTTTATCTTATAGAACTCAAGGTCCCCGTGCTGGGAAAACAGGTTTTGCAGCTGTTTGAGCTAAGATTTCCAAGTTATACACATAATGAAAACCTATACTTTGTTTCGGTCGAGTTCCCCATTCAAATGCATGTAACAGTGAGAAACGCACTGTCTTGGCGAAAGAAAGCGTTTTTGTACAACTTCATATAAATAGCTGTAACTTTTGATAGAAGACTCAGACAAACATGTTTATGGCTTTATCTTATAGAACTCAAGGTCCCCGTGCTGGGAAAACAGGTTTTGCAGCTGTTTGAGCTAAGATTTCCAAGTTATACACATAATGAAAACCTATACTTTGTTTCGGTCGAGTTCCCCATTCAAATGCATGTAACAGTGAGAAACGCACTGTCTTGGCGAAAGAAAGCGTTTTTGTACAACTTCATATAAATAGCTGTAACTTTTGATAGAAGACTCAGACAAACATGTTTATGGCTTTATCTTATAGAACTCAAGGTCCTCGTGCTGGGAAAACAGGATTTGCAGCTGTTGGAGCTAAGATTTCCAAGTTATACACATAATGAAAACCTATATTTTGTTTCGGTCGAGTTCCCCATTCAAATGCATGTAACAGTGAGAAACGCACTGTCTTGGCGAAAGAAAGCGTTTTTGTACAACTTCATATAAATAGCTGTAACTTTTGATAGAAGACTCAGACAAACATGTTTATGGCTTTATCTTATAGAACTCAAGGTCCCCGTGCTGGGAAAACAGGTTTTGCAGCTGTTTGAGCTAAGATTTCCAAGTTATACACATAATGAAAACCTATACTTTGTTTCGGTCGAGTTCCCCATTCAAATGCATGTAACAGTGAGAAACGCACTGTCTTGGCGAAAGAAAGCGTTTTTGTACAACTTCATATAAATAGCTGTAACTTTTGATAGAAGACTCAGACAAACATGTTTATGGCTTTATCTTATAGAACTCAAGGTCCCCGTGCTGGGAAAACAGGATTTGCAGCTGTTGGAGCTAAGATTTCCAAGTTATACACATAATGAAAACCTATACTTTGTTTCGGTCGAGTTCCCCATTCAAATGCATGTAACAGTGAGAAACGCACTGTCTTGGCGAAAGAAAGCGTTTTTGTACAACTTCATATAAATAGCTGTAACTTTTGATAGAAGACTCGGATACACATGTTTATGGCTTTATCTTATAGAACTCAAGGTCCCCGTGCTGGGAAAACAGGATTTGCAGCTGTTGGAGCTAAGATTTTCAAGTAATACACATAATGAAAACCTATACTTTGTTTCGGTCGAGTTCCCCATTCAAATGCATGTAACAGTGAGAAACGCACTGTCTTGGCGAAAGAAAGCGTTTTTGTACAACTTCATATAAATAGCTGTAACTTTTGATAGAAGACTCGGATACACATGTTTATGGCTTTATCTTATAGAACTCAAGGTCCCCGTGCTGGGAAAACAGGTTTTGCAGCTGTTTGAGCTAAGATTTTCAAGTTATACACATAATGAAAACCTATACTTTGTTTGGGTCGAGTTCCCCATTCAAATGCATGTAACAGTGAGAAACGCACTGTCTTGGCGAAAGAAAGCGTTTTTGTACAACTTCATAGAAATAGCTGTAACTTTTGATAGAAGACTCAGACAAACATGTTTATGGCTTTATCTTATAGAACTCAAGGTCTCCGTGCTGGCAAAATAGGTTTTGCAGCTGTTTGAGCTAAGATTTCCAAGTTATACACATAATGAAAACCTATACTTTGTTTCGGTCGAGTTCCCCATTCAAATGCATGTAACAGTGAGAAACGCACTGTCTTGGCGAAATAAAGCGTTTTTGTACAACTTCATATAAATCGCTGTAACTTTTGATAGAAGACTCAGACAAACATGTTTATGGCTTTATCTTATAGAACTCAAGGTCCCCGTGCTGGGCAAACAGGATTTGCAGCTGTTGGAGCTAAGATTTTCAAGTTATACACATAATGAAAACCTATACTTTGTTTCGGTCGAGTTCCCCATTCAAATGCATGTAACAGTGAGAAACGCACTGTCTTGGCGAAAGAAAGCGTTTTTGTACAACTTCATAGAAATAGCTGTAACTTTTGATAGAAGACTCAGACAAACATGTTTATGGCCTTATATTATAGAACTCAAGGTCTCCGTGCTGGGAAAACAGGTTTTGCAGCTGTTTGAGCTAAGATTTCCAAGTTATTCACATAATGAAAACCTATACTTTGTTTCGGTCGAGTTCCCCATTCAAATGCATGTAACAGTGAGAAACGCACTGTCTTGGCGAAAGAAAGCGTTTTTGTACAACTTCATAGAAATAGCTGTAACTTTTGATAGAAGACTCAGACAAACATGTTTATGGCCTTATATTATAGAACTCAAGGTCCCCGTGCTGGGAAAACAGGTTTTGCAGCTGTTTGAGCTAAGATTTCCAAGTTATTCACATAATGAAAACCTATACTTTGTTTCGGTCGAGTTCCCCATTCAAATGCATGTAACAGTGAGAAACGCACTGTCTTGGCGAAAGAAAGCGTTTTTGTACAACTTCATATAAATAGCTGTAACTTTTGATAGAAGACTCAGACAAACATGTTTATGGCTTTATCTTATAGAACTCAAGGTCCCCGTGCTGGGAAAACAGGATTTGCAGCTGTTGGAGCTAAGATTTTCAAGTTATACACATAATGAAAACCTATACTTTGTTTCGGTCGAGTTCCCCATTCAAATGCATGTAACAGTGAGAAACGCACTGTCTTGGCGAAAGAAAGCGTTTTTGTACAACTTCATATAAATAGCTGTAACTTTTGATAGAAGACTCAGATACACATGTTTATGGCTTTATCTTATAGAACTCAAGGTCCCCGTGCTGGGAAAACAGGATTTGCAGCTGTTGGAGCTAAGATTTCCAAGTTATACACATAATGAAAACCTATACTTTGTTTCGGTCGAGTTCCCCATTCAAATGCATGTAACAGTGAGAAACGCACTGTCTTGGCGAAAGAAAGCGTTTTTGTACAACTTCATATAAATAGCTGTAACTTTTGATAGAAGACTCAGACAAACATGTTTATGGCTTTATCTTATAGAACTCAAGGTCCCCGTGCTGGGAAAACAGGATTTGCAGCTGTTGGAGCTAAGATTTCCAAGTTATACACATAATGAAAACCTATACTTTGTTTCGGTCGAGTTCCCCATTCAAATGCATGTAACAGTGAGAAACGCACTGTCTTGGCGAAAGAAAGCGTTTTTGTACAACTTCATATAAATAGCTGTAACTTTTGATAGAAGACTCGGATACACATGTTTATGGCTTTATCTTATAGAACTCAAGGTCCCCGTGCTGGGAAAACAGGATTTGCAGCTGTTGGAGCTAAGATTTTCAAGTAATACACATAATGAAAACCTATACTTTGTTTCGGTCGAGTTCCCCATTCAAATGCATGTAACAGTGAGAAACGCACTGTCTTGGCGAAAGAAAGCGTTTTTGTACAACTTCATATAAATAGCTGTAACTTTTGATAGAAGACTCGGATACACATGTTTATGGCTTTATCTTATAGAACTCAAGGTCCCCGTGCTGGGAAAACAGGTTTTGCAGCTGTTTGAGCTAAGATTTTCAAGTTATACACATAATGAAAACCTATACTTTGTTTGGGTCGAGTTCCCCATTCAAATGCATGTAACAGTGAGAAACGCACTGTCTTGGCGAAAGAAAGCGTTTTTGTACAACTTCATAGAAATAGCTGTAACTTTTGATAGAAGACTCAGACAAACATGTTTATGGCTTTATCTTATAGAACTCAAGGTCTCCGTGCTGGCAAAATAGGTTTTGCAGCTGTTTGAGCTAAGATTTCCAAGTTATACACATAATGAAAACCTATACTTTGTTTCGGTCGAGTTCCCCATTCAAATGCATGTAACAGTGAGAAACGCACTGTCTTGGCGAAATAAAGCGTTTTTGTACAACTTCATATAAATCGCTGTAACTTTTGATAGAAGACTCAGACAAACATGTTTATGGCTTTATCTTATAGAACTCAAGGTCCCCGTGCTGGGCAAACAGGATTTGCAGCTGTTGGAGCTAAGATTTTCAAGTTATACACATAATGAAAACCTATACTTTGTTTCGGTCGAGTTCCCCATTCAAATGCATGTAACAGTGAGAAACGCACTGTCTTGGCGAAAGAAAGCGTTTTTGTACAACTTCATAGAAATAGCTGTAACTTTTGATAGAAGACTCAGACAAACATGTTTATGGCCTTATATTATAGAACTCAAGGTCTCCGTGCTGGGAAAACAGGTTTTGCAGCTGTTTGAGCTAAGATTTCCAAGTTATTCACATAATGAAAACCTATACTTTGTTTCGGTCGAGTTCCCCATTCAAATGCATGTAACAGTGAGAAACGCACTGTCTTGGCGAAAGAAAGCGTTTTTGTACAACTTCATAGAAATAGCTGTAACTTTTGATAGAAGACTCAGACAAACATGTTTATGGCCTTATATTATAGAACTCAAGGTCCCCGTGCTGGGAAAACAGGTTTTGCAGCTGTTTGAGCTAAGATTTCCAAGTTATTCACATAATGAAAACCTATACTTTGTTTCGGTCGAGTTCCCCATTCAAATGCATGTAACAGTGAGAAACGCACTGTCTTGGCGAAAGAAAGCGTTTTTGTACAACTTCATATAAATAGCTGTAACTTTTGATAGAAGACTCAGACAAACATGTTTATGGCTTTATCTTATAGAACTCAAGGTCCCCGTGCTGGGAAAACAGGATTTGCAGCTGTTGGAGCTAAGATTTTCAAGTTATACACATAATGAAAACCTATACTTTGTTTCGGTCGAGTTCCCCATTCAAATGCATGTAACAGTGAGAAACGCACTGTCTTGGCGAAAGAAAGCGTTTTTGTACAACTTCATATAAATAGCTGTAACTTTTGATAGAAGACTCAGATACACATGTTTATGGCTTTATCTTATAGAACTCAAGGTCCCCGTGCTGGGAAAACAGGATTTGCAGCTGTTGGAGCTAAGATTTTCAAGTAATACACATAATGAAAACCTATACTTTGTTTCGGTCGAGTTCCCCATTCAAATGCATGTAACAGTGAGAAACGCACTGTCTTGGCGAAAGAAAGCGTTTTTGTACAACTTCATAGAAATAGCTGTAACTTTTGATAGAAGACTCAGACAAACATGTTTATGGCTTTATCTTATAGAACTCAAGGTCCCCGTGCTGGCAAAATAGGTTTTGCAGCTGTTTGAGCTAAGATTTCCAAGTTATACACATAATGAAAACCTATACTTTGTTTCGGTCGAGTTCCCCATTCAAATGCATGTAACAGTGAGAAACGCACTGTCTTGGCGAAAGAAAGCGTTTTTGTACAACTTCATATGAATAGCTGTAACTTTTGATAGAAGACTCGGATACACATGTTTATGGCTTTATCTTATAGAACTCAAGGTTCCCGTGCTGGGAAAACAGGTTTTGCAGCTGTTGGAGCTAAGATTTCCAAGTTATTCACATAATGAAAACCTATACTTTGTTTCGGTCGAGTTCCCCATTCAAATGCATGTAACAGTGAGAAACGCACTGTCTTGGCGAAAGAAAGCGTTTTTGTACAACTTCATATGAATAGCTGTAACTTTTGATAGAAGACTCGGATACACATGTTTATGGCTTTATCTTATAGAACTCAAGGTTCCCGTGCTGGGAAAACAGGTTTTGCAGCTGTTTGAGCTAAGATTTCCAAGTTATTCACATAATGAAAACCTATACTTTGTTTCGGTCGAGTTCCCCATTCAAATGCATGTAACAGTGAGAAACGCACTGTCTTGGCGAAAGAAAGCGTTTTTGTACAACTTCATATGAATAGCTGTAACTTTTGATAGAAGACTCGGATACACATGTTTATGGCTTTATCTTATAGAACTCAAGGTTCCCGTGCTGGGCAAACAGGTTTTGCAGCTGTTTGAGCTAAGATTTCCAAGTTATTCACATAATGAAAACCTATACTTTGTTTCGGTCGAGTTCCCCATTCAAATGCATGTAACAGTGAGAAACGCACTGTCTTGGCGAAAGAAAGCGTTTTTGTACAACTTCATAGAAATAGCTGTAACTTTTGATAGAAGACTCAGACAAACATGTTTATGGCTTTATCTTATAGAACTCAAGGTCCCCGTGCTGGGAAAACAGGATTTGCAGCTGTTGGAGCTAAGATTTTCAAGTTATACACATAATGAAAACCTATACTTTGTTTCGGTCGAGTTCCCCATTCAAATGCATGTAACAGTGAGAAACGCACTGTCTTGGCGAAAGAAAGCGTTTTTGTACAACTTCATATAAATAGCTGTAACTTTTGATAGAAGACTCAGATACACATGTTTATGGCTTTATCTTATAGAACTCAAGGTCCCCGTGCTGGGAAAACAGGATTTGCAGCTGTTGGAGCTAAGATTTTCAAGTAATACACATAATGAAAACCTATACTTTGTTTCGGTCGAGTTCCCCATTCAAATGCATGTAACAGTGAGAAACGCACTGTCTTGGCGAAAGAAAGCGTTTTTGTACAACTTCATAGAAATAGCTGTAACTTTTGATAGAAGACTCAGACAAACATGTTTATGGCTTTATCTTATAGAACTCAAGGTCCCCGTGCTGGCAAAATAGGTTTTGCAGCTGTTTGAGCTAAGATTTCCAAGTTATACACATAATGAAAACCTATACTTTGTTTCGGTCGAGTTCCCCATTCAAATGCATGTAACAGTGAGAAACGCACTGTCTTGGCGAAAGAAAGCGTTTTTGTACAACTTCATATGAATAGCTGTAACTTTTGATAGAAGACTCGGATACACATGTTTATGGCTTTATCTTATAGAACTCAAGGTTCCCGTGCTGGGAAAACAGGTTTTGCAGCTGTTGGAGCTAAGATTTCCAAGTTATTCACATAATGAAAACCTATACTTTGTTTCGGTCGAGTTCCCCATTCAAATGCATGTAACAGTGAGAAACGCACTGTCTTGGCGAAAGAAAGCGTTTTTGTACAACTTCATATGAATAGCTGTAACTTTTGATAGAAGACTCGGATACACATGTTTATGGCTTTATCTTATAGAACTCAAGGTTCCCGTGCTGGGAAAACAGGTTTTGCAGCTGTTTGAGCTAAGATTTCCAAGTTATTCACATAATGAAAACCTATACTTTGTTTCGGTCGAGTTCCCCATTCAAATGCATGTAACAGTGAGAAACGCACTGTCTTGGCGAAAGAAAGCGTTTTTGTACAACTTCATATGAATAGCTGTAACTTTTGATAGAAGACTCGGATACACATGTTTATGGCTTTATCTTATAGAACTCAAGGTTCCCGTGCTGGGCAAACAGGTTTTGCAGCTGTTTGAGCTAAGATTTCCAAGTTATTCACATAATGAAAACCTATACTTTGTTTCGGTCGAGTTCCCCATTCAAATGCATGTAACAGTGAGAAACGCACTGTCTTGGCGAAAGAAAGCGTTTTTGTACAACTTCATATAAATAGCTGTAACTTTTGATAGAAGACTCAGACAAACATGTTTATGGCTTTATCTTATAGAACTCAAGGTCCCCGTGCTGGCAAAATAGGTTTTGCAGCTGTTTGAGCTAAGATTTCCAAGTTATTCACATAATGAAAACCTATACTTTGTTTCGGTCGAGTTCCCCATTCAAATGCATGTAACAGTGAGAAACGCACTGTCTTGGCGAAAGAAAGCGTTTTTGTACAACTTCATATAAATAGCTGTAACTTTTGATAGAAGACTCGGATACACATGTTTATGGCTTTATCTTATAGAACTCAAGGTCCCCGTGCTGGGAAAACAGGATTTGCAGCTGTTGGAGCTAAGATTTTCAAGTAATACACATAATGAAAACCTATACTTTGTTTCGGTCGAGTTCCCCATTCAAATGCATGTAACAGTGAGAAACGCACTGTCTTGGCGAAAGAAAGCGTTTTTGTACAACTTCATAGAAATAGCTGTAACTTTTGATAGAAGACTCAGACAAACATGTTTATGGCTTTATCTTATAGAACTCAAGGTCCCCGTGCTGGCAAAATAGGTTTTGCAGCTGTTTGAGCTAAGATTTCCAAGTTATACACATAATGAAAACCTATACTTTGTTTCGGTCGAGTTCCCCATTCAAATGCATGTAACAGTGAGAAACGCACTGTCTTGGCGAAAGAAAGCGTTTTTGTACAACTTCATATGAATAGCTGTAACTTTTGATAGAAGACTCGGATACACATGTTTATGGCTTTATCTTATAGAACTCAAGGTTCCCGTGCTGGGAAAACAGGTTTTGCAGCTGTTTGAGCTAAGATTTCCAAGTTATTCACATAATGAAAACCTATACTTTGTTTCGGTCGAGTTCCCCATTCAAATGCATGTAACAGTGAGAAACGCACTGTCTTGGCGAAAGAAAGCGTTTTTGTACAACTTCATAGAAATAGCTGTAACTTTTGATAGAAGACTCAGACAAACATGTTTATGGCCTTATATTATAGAACTCAAGGTCTCCGTGCTGGGAAAACAGGTTTTGCAGCTGTTTGAGCTAAGATTTCAAAGTTATTCACATAATGAAAACCTATACTTTGTTTCGGTCGAGTTCCCCATTCAAATGCATGTAACAGTGAGAAACGCACTGTCTTGGCGAAAGAAAGCGTTTTTGTACAACTTCATATAAATAGCTGTAACTTTTGATAGAAGACTCAGACAAACATGTTTATGGCTTTATCTTATAGAACTCAAGGTCCCCGTGCTGGGCAAACAGGTTTTGCAGCTGTTTGAGCTAAGATTTCCAAGTTATACACATAATGAAAACCTATACTTTGTTTCGGTCGAGTTCCCCATTCAAATGCATGTAACAGTGAGAAACGCACTGTCTTGGCGAAAGAAAGCGTTTTTGTACAACTTCATATAAATAGCTGTAACTTTTGATAGAAGACTCAGACAAACATGTTTATGGCTTTATCTTATAGAACTCAAGGTCCTCGTGCTGGGAAAACAGGATTTGCAGCTGTTGGAGCTAAGATTTCCAAGTTATACACATAATGAAAACCTATATTTTGTTTCGGTCGAGTTCCCCATTCAAATGCATGTAACAGTGAGAAACGCACTGTCTTGGCGAAAGAAAGCGTTTTTGTACAACTTCATATAAATAGCTGTAACTTTTGATAGAAGACTCAGACAAACATGTTTATGGCTTTATCTTATAGAACTCAAGGTCCCCGTGCTGGGAAAACAGGATTTGCAGCTGTTGGAGCTAAGATTTCCAAGTTATACACATAATGAAAACCTATACTTTGTTTCGGTCGAGTTCCCCATTCAAATGCATGTAACAGTGAGAAACGCACTGTCTTGGCGAAAGAAAGCGTTTTTGTACAACTTCATATAAATAGCTGTAACTTTTGATAGAAGACTCAGACAAACATGTTTATGGCTTTATCTTATAGAACTCAAGGTCCTCGTGCTGGGAAAACAGGATTTGCAGCTGTTGGAGCTAAGATTTCCAAGTTATACACATAATGAAAACCTATATTTTGTTTCGGTCGAGTTCCCCATTCAAATGCATGTAACAGTGAGAAACGCACTGTCTTGGCGAAAGAAAGCGTTTTTGTACAACTTCATATAAATAGCTGTAACTTTTGATAGAAGACTCAGACAAACATGTTTATGGCTTTATCTTATAGAACTCAAGGTCCCCGTGCTGGGAAAACAGGATTTGCAGCTGTTGGAGCTAAGATTTCCAAGTTATACACATAATGAAAACCTATATTTTGTTTCGGTCGAGTTCCCCATTCAAATGCATGTAACAGTGAGAAACGCACTGTCTTGGCGAAAGAAAGCGTTTTTGTACAACTTCATATAAATAGCTGTAACTTTTGATAGAAGACTCAGACAAACATGTTTATGGCTTTATCTTATAGAACTCAAGGTCCCCGTGCTGGCAAAATAGGTTTTGCAGCTGTTTGAGCTAAGATTTCCAAGTTATTCACATAATGAAAACCTATACTTTGTTTCGGTCGAGTTCCCCATTCAAATGCATGTAACAGTGAGAAACGCACTGTCTTGGCGAAAGAAAGCGTTTTTGTACAACTTCATATAAATAGCTGTAACTTTTGATAGAAGACTCGGATACACATGTTTATGGCTTTATCTTATAGAACTCAAGGTCCCCGTGCTGGGAAAACAGGATTTGCAGCTGTTGGAGCTAAGATTTTCAAGTAATACACATAATGAAAACCTATACTTTGTTTCGGTCGAGTTCCCCATTCAAATGCATGTAACAGTGAGAAACGCACTGTCTTGGCGAAAGAAAGCGTTTTTGTACAACTTCATAGAAATAGCTGTAACTTTTGATAGAAGACTCAGACAAACATGTTTATGGCTTTATCTTATAGAACTCAAGGTCCCCGTGCTGGCAAAATAGGTTTTGCAGCTGTTTGAGCTAAGATTTCCAAGTTATACACATAATGAAAACCTATACTTTGTTTCGGTCGAGTTCCCCATTCAAATGCATGTAACAGTGAGAAACGCACTGTCTTGGCGAAAGAAAGCGTTTTTGTACAACTTCATAGAAATAGCTGTAACTTTTGATAGAAGACTCAGACAAACATGTTTATGGCCTTATATTATAGAACTCAAGGTCTCCGTGCTGGGAAAACAGGTTTTGCAGCTGTTTGAGCTAAGATTTCCAAGTTATTCACATAATGAAAACCTATACTTTGTTTCGGTCGAGTTCCCCATTCAAATGCATGTAACAGTGAGAAACGCACTGTCTTGGCGAAAGAAAGCGTTTTTGTACAACTTCATATGAATAGCTGTAACTTTTGATAGAAGACTCGGATACACATGTTTATGGCTTTATCTTATAGAACTCAAGGTTCCCGTGCTGGGAAAACAGGTTTTGCAGCTGTTTGAGCTAAGATTTCCAAGTTATTCACATAATGAAAACCTATACTTTGTTTCGGTCGAGTTCCCCATTCAAATGCATGTAACAGTGAGAAACGCACTGTCTTGGCGAAAGAAAGCGTTTTTGTACAACTTCATATGAATAGCTGTAACTTTTGATAGAAGACTCGGATACACATGTTTATGGCTTTATCTTATAGAACTCAAGGTTCCCGTGCTGGGAAAACAGGTTTTGCAGCTGTTTGAGCTAAGATTTCCAAGTTATTCACATAATGAAAACCTATACTTTGTTTCGGTCGAGTTCCCCATTCAAATGCATGTAACAGTGAGAAACGCACTGTCTTGGCGAAAGAAAGCGTTTTTGTACAACTTCATAGAAATAGCTGTAACTTTTGATAGAAGACTCAGACAAACATGTTTATGGCCTTATATTATAGAACTCAAGGTCTCCGTGCTGGGAAAACAGGTTTTGCAGCTGTTTGAGCTAAGATTTCAAAGTTATTCACATAATGAAAACCTATACTTTGTTTCGGTCGAGTTCCCCATTCAAATGCATGTAACAGTGAGAAACGCACTGTCTTGGCGAAAGAAAGCGTTTTTGTACAACTTCATATAAATAGCTGTAACTTTTGATAGAAGACTCAGACAAACATGTTTATGGCTTTATCTTATAGAACTCAAGGTCCCCGTGCTGGGCAAACAGGTTTTGCAGCTGTTTGAGCTAAGATTTCCAAGTTATACACATAATGAAAACCTATACTTTGTTTCGGTCGAGTTCCCCATTCAAATGCATGTAACAGTGAGAAACGCACTGTCTTGGCGAAAGAAAGCGTTTTTGTACAACTTCATATAAATAGCTGTAACTTTTGATAGAAGACTCAGACAAACATGTTTATGGCTTTATCTTATAGAACTCAAGGTCCTCGTGCTGGGAAAACAGGATTTGCAGCTGTTGGAGCTAAGATTTCCAAGTTATACACATAATGAAAACCTATATTTTGTTTCGGTCGAGTTCCCCATTCAAATGCATGTAACAGTGAGAAACGCACTGTCTTGGCGAAAGAAAGCGTTTTTGTACAACTTCATATAAATAGCTGTAACTTTTGATAGAAGACTCAGACAAACATGTTTATGGCTTTATCTTATAGAACTCAAGGTCCCCGTGCTGGCAAAATAGGTTTTGCAGCTGTTTGAGCTAAGATTTCCAAGTTATTCACATAATGAAAACCTATACTTTGTTTCGGTCGAGTTCCCCATTCAAATGCATGTAACAGTGAGAAACGCACTGTCTTGGCGAAAGAAAGCGTTTTTGTACAACTTCATATAAATAGCTGTAACTTTTGATAGAAGACTCGGATACACATGTTTATGGCTTTATCTTATAGAACTCAAGGTCCCCGTGCTGGGAAAACAGGATTTGCAGCTGTTGGAGCTAAGATTTCCAAGTAATACACATAATGAAAACCTATACTTTGTTTCGGTCGAGTTCCCCATTCAAATGCATGTAACAGTGAGAAACGCACTGTCTTGGCGAAAGAAAGCGTTTTTGTACAACTTCATAGAAATAGCTGTAACTTTTGATAGAAGACTCAAACAAACATGTTTATGGCTTTATCTTATAGAACTCAAGGTCTCCGTGCTGGGAAAACAGGTTTTGCAGCTGTTTGAGCTAAGATTTCCAAGTTATTCACATAATGAAAACCTATACTTTGTTTCGGTCGAGTTCCCCATTCAAATGCATGTAACAGTGAGAAACGCACTGTCTTGGCGAAAGAAAGCGTTTTTGTACAACTTCATATGAATAGCTGTAACTTTTGATAGAAGACTCGGATACACATGTTTATGGCTTTATCTTATAGAACTCAAGGTTCCCGTGCTGGGAAAACAGGTTTTGCAGCTGTTTGAGCTAAGATTTCCAAGTTATTCACATAATGAAAACCTATACTTTGTTTCGGTCGAGTTCCCCATTCAAATGCATGTAACAGTGAGAAACGCACTGTCTTGGCGAAAGAAAGCGTTTTTGTACAACTTCATATAAATAGCTGTAACTTTTGATAGAAGACTCAGACAAACATGTTTATGGCTTTATCTTATAGAACTCAAGGTCCTCGTGCTGGGAAAACAGGATTTGCAGCTGTTGGAGCTAAGATTTCCAAGTTATACACATAATGAAAACCTATATTTTGTTTCGGTCGAGTTCCCCATTCAAATGCATGTAACAGTGAGAAACGCACTGTCTTGGCGAAAGAAAGCGTTTTTGTACAACTTCATATAAATAGCTGTAACTTTTGATAGAAGACTCAGACAAACATGTTTATGGCTTTATCTTATAGAACTCAAGGTCTCCGTGCTGGCAAAATAGGTTTTGCAGCTGTTTGAGCTAAGATTTCCAAGTTATTCACATAATGAAAACCTATACTTTGTTTCGGTCGAGTTCCCCATTCAAATGCATGTAACAGTGAGAAACGCACTGTCTTGGCGAAAGAAAGCGTTTTTGTACAACTTCATATAAATAGCTGTAACTTTTGATAGAAGACTCGGATACACATGTTTATGGCTTTATCTTATAGAACTCAAGGTCCCCGTGCTGGGAAAACAGGATTTGCAGCTGTTGGAGCTAAGATTTTCAAGTAATACACATAATGAAAACCTATACTTTGTTTCGGTCGAGTTCCCCATTCAAATGCATGTAACAGTGAGAAACGCACTGTCTTGGCGAAAGAAAGCGTTTTTGTACAACTTCATAGAAATAGCTGTAACTTTTGATAGAAGACTCAAACAAACATGTTTATGGCTTTATCTTATAGAACTCAAGGTTCCCGTGCTGGGAAAACAGGTTTTGCAGCTGTTTGAGCTAAGATTTCCAAGTTATTCACATAATGAAAACCTATACTTTGTTTCGGTCGAGTTCCCCATTCAAATGCATGTAACAGTGAGAAACGCACTGTCTTGGCGAAAGAAAGCGTTTTTGTACAACTTCATATGAATAGCTGTAACTTTTGATAGAAGACTCGGATACACATGTTTATGGCTTTATCTTATAGAACTCAAGGTTCCCGTGCTGGGAAAACAGGTTTTGCAGCTGTTTGAGCTAAGATTTCCAAGTTATTCACATAATGAAAACCTATACTTTGTTTCGGTCGAGTTCCCCATTCAAATGCATGTAACAGTGAGAAACGCACTGTCTTGGCGAAAGAAAGCGTTTTTGTACAACTTCATATGAATAGCTGTAACTTTTGATAGAAGACTCGGATACACATGTTTATGGCTTTATCTTATAGAACTCAAGGTTCCCGTGCTGGGAAAACAGGTTTTGCAGCTGTTTGAGCTAAGATTTCCAAGTTATTCACATAATGAAAACCTATACTTTGTTTCGGTCGAGTTCCCCATTCAAATGCATGTAACAGTGAGAAACGCACTGTCTTGGCGAAAGAAAGCGTTTTTGTACAACTTCATATGAATAGCTGTAACTTTTGATAGAAGACTCGGATACACATGTTTATGGCTTTATCTTATAGAACTCAAGGTTCCCGTGCTGGGAAAACAGGTTTTGCAGCTGTTTGAGCTAAGATTTCCAAGTTATTCACATAATGAAAACCTATACTTTGTTTCGGTCGAGTTCCCCATTCAAATGCATGTAACAGTGAGAAACGCACTGTCTTGGCGAAAGAAAGCGTTTTTGTACAACTTCATAGAAATAGCTGTAACTTTTGATAGAAGACTCAGACAAACATGTTTATGGCCTTATATTATAGAACTCAAGGTCTCCGTGCTGGGAAAACAGGTTTTGCAGCTGTTTGAGCTAAGATTTCAAAGTTATTCACATAATGAAAACCTATACTTTGTTTCGGTCGAGTTCCCCATTCAAATGCATGTAACAGTGAGAAACGCACTGTCTTGGCGAAAGAAAGCGTTTTTGTACAACTTCATATAAATAGCTGTAACTTTTGATAGAAGACTCAGACAAACATGTTTATGGCTTTATCTTATAGAACTCAAGGTCCCCGTGCTGGGCAAACAGGTTTTGCAGCTGTTTGAGCTAAGATTTCCAAGTTATACACATAATGAAAACCTATACTTTGTTTCGGTCGAGTTCCCCATTCAAATGCATGTAACAGTGAGAAACGCACTGTCTTGGCGAAAGAAAGCGTTTTTGTACAACTTCATATAAATAGCTGTAACTTTTGATAGAAGACTCAGACAAACATGTTTATGGCTTTATCTTATAGAACTCAAGGTCCTCGTGCTGGGAAAACAGGATTTGCAGCTGTTGGAGCTAAGATTTCCAAGTTATACACATAATGAAAACCTATATTTTGTTTCGGTCGAGTTCCCCATTCAAATGCATGTAACAGTGAGAAACGCACTGTCTTGGCGAAAGAAAGCGTTTTTGTACAACTTCATATAAATAGCTGTAACTTTTGATAGAAGACTCAGACAAACATGTTTATGGCTTTATCTTATAGAACTCAAGGTCCCCGTGCTGGCAAAATAGGTTTTGCAGCTGTTTGAGCTAAGATTTCCAAGTTATTCACATAATGAAAACCTATACTTTGTTTCGGTCGAGTTCCCCATTCAAATGCATGTAACAGTGAGAAACGCACTGTCTTGGCGAAAGAAAGCGTTTTTGTACAACTTCATATAAATAGCTGTAACTTTTGATAGAAGACTCGGATACACATGTTTATGGCTTTATCTTATAGAACTCAAGGTCCCCGTGCTGGGAAAACAGGATTTGCAGCTGTTGGAGCTAAGATTTCCAAGTAATACACATAATGAAAACCTATACTTTGTTTCGGTCGAGTTCCCCATTCAAATGCATGTAACAGTGAGAAACGCACTGTCTTGGCGAAAGAAAGCGTTTTTGTACAACTTCATAGAAATAGCTGTAACTTTTGATAGAAGACTCAAACAAACATGTTTATGGCTTTATCTTATAGAACTCAAGGTCTCCGTGCTGGGAAAACAGGTTTTGCAGCTGTTTGAGCTAAGATTTCCAAGTTATTCACATAATGAAAACCTATACTTTGTTTCGGTCGAGTTCCCCATTCAAATGCATGTAACAGTGAGAAACGCACTGTCTTGGCGAAAGAAAGCGTTTTTGTACAACTTCATATGAATAGCTGTAACTTTTGATAGAAGACTCGGATACACATGTTTATGGCTTTATCTTATAGAACTCAAGGTTCCCGTGCTGGGAAAACAGGTTTTGCAGCTGTTTGAGCTAAGATTTCCAAGTTATTCACATAATGAAAACCTATACTTTGTTTCGGTCGAGTTCCCCATTCAAATGCATGTAACAGTGAGAAACGCACTGTCTTGGCGAAAGAAAGCGTTTTTGTACAACTTCATATAAATAGCTGTAACTTTTGATAGAAGACTCAGACAAACATGTTTATGGCTTTATCTTATAGAACTCAAGGTCCTCGTGCTGGGAAAACAGGATTTGCAGCTGTTGGAGCTAAGATTTCCAAGTTATACACATAATGAAAACCTATATTTTGTTTCGGTCGAGTTCCCCATTCAAATGCATGTAACAGTGAGAAACGCACTGTCTTGGCGAAAGAAAGCGTTTTTGTACAACTTCATATAAATAGCTGTAACTTTTGATAGAAGACTCAGACAAACATGTTTATGGCTTTATCTTATAGAACTCAAGGTCCCCGTGCTGGCAAAATAGGTTTTGCAGCTGTTTGAGCTAAGATTTCCAAGTTATTCACATAATGAAAACCTATACTTTGTTTCGGTCGAGTTCCCCATTCAAATGCATGTAACAGTGAGAAACGCACTGTCTTGGCGAAAGAAAGCGTTTTTGTACAACTTCATATAAATAGCTGTAACTTTTGATAGAAGACTCGGATACACATGTTTATGGCTTTATCTTATAGAACTCAAGGTCCCCGTGCTGGGAAAACAGGATTTGCAGCTGTTGGAGCTAAGATTTTCAAGTAATACACATAATGAAAACCTATACTTTGTTTCGGTCGAGTTCCCCATTCAAATGCATGTAACAGTGAGAAACGCACTGTCTTGGCGAAAGAAAGCGTTTTTGTACAACTTCATAGAAATAGCTGTAACTTTTGATAGAAGACTCAAACAAACATGTTTATGGCTTTATCTTATAGAACTCAAGGTTCCCGTGCTGGGAAAACAGGTTTTGCAGCTGTTTGAGCTAAGATTTCCAAGTTATTCACATAATGAAAACCTATACTTTGTTTCGGTCGAGTTCCCCATTCAAATACATGTAACAGTGAGAAACGCACTGTCTTGGCGAAAGAAAGCGTTTTTGTACAACTTCATATGAATAGCTGTAACTTTTGATAGAAGACTCGGATACACATGTTTATGGCTTTATCTTATAGAACTCAAGGTTCCCGTGCTGGGAAAACAGGTTTTGCAGCTGTTTGAGCTAAGATTTCCAAGTTATTCACATAATGAAAACCTATACTTTGTTTCGGTCGAGTTCCCCATTCAAATGCATGTAACAGTGAGAAACGCACTGTCTTGGCGAAAGAAAGCATTTTTGTACAACTTCATATGAATAGCTGTAACTTTTGATAGAAGACTCGGACAAACATGTTTATGGCTTTATCTTATAGAACTCAAGGTTCCCGTGCTGGGCAAACAGGTTTTGCAGCTGTTTGAGCTAAGATTTCCAAGTTATTCACATAATGAAAACCTATACTTTGTTTCGGTCGAGTTCCCCATTCAAATGCATGTAACAGTGAGAAACGCACTGTCTTGGCGAAAGAAAGCGTTTTTGTACAACTTCATAGAAATAGCTGTAACTTTTGATAGAAGACTCAGACAAACATGTTTATGGCCTTATATTATAGAACTCAAGGTCTCCGTGCTGGGAAAACAGGTTTTGCAGCTGTTTGAGCTAAGATTTCAAAGTTATTCACATAATGAAAACCTATACTTTGTTTCGGTCGAGTTCCCCATTCAAATGCATGTAACAGTGAGAAACGCACTGTCTTGGCGAAAGAAAGCATTTTTGTACAACTTCATATGAATAGCTGTAACTTTTGATAGAAGACTCGGATACACATGTTTATGGCTTTATCTTATAGAACTCAAGGTTCCCGTGCTGGGAAAACAGGTTTTGCAGCTGTTTGAGCTAAGATTTCCAAGTTATTCACATAATGAAAACCTATACTTTGTTTCGGTCGAGTTCCCCATTCAAATGCATGTAACAGTGAGAAACGCACTGTCTTGGCGAAAGAAAGCGTTTTTGTACAACTTCATAGAAATAGCTGTAACTTTTGATAGAAGACTCAGACAAACATGTTTATGGCCTTATATTATAGAACTCAAGGTCTCCGTGCTGGGAAAACAGGTTTTGCAGCTGTTTGAGCTAAGATTTCCAAGTTATTCACATAATGAAAACCTATACTTTGTTTCGGTCGAGTTCCCCATTCAAATGCATGTAACAGTGAGAAACGCACTGTCTTGGCGAAAGAAAGCGTTTTTGTACAACTTCATAGAAATAGCTGTAACTTTTGATAGAAGACTCAGACAAACATGTTTATGGCCTTATATTATACAACTCAAGGTCTCCGTGCTGGGCAAACAGGTTTTGCAGCCGTTTGAGCTAAGATTTTAAAATTATTCACATAATGAAAACCTATACTTTGTTTTGGTCGAGTTCCCCATTCAAATGCATGTAACAGTGAGAAACGCACTGTCTCGACCGAAACAAAGTATAGCTTTTCATTATTTGTATAACTTGGAAATCTTAGCTCAAACAGCTGCAAAACCTGTTTTCCCAGCACGGGGACCTTGAGTTCTATAAGATAAAGTCATAAACATGTTTGTCTGAGTCTTCTATCAAAAGTTACAGCGATTTATATGAAGTTGTACAAAAACGCTTTCTTTCGCCAAGACAGTGCGTTTCTCACTGTTACATGCATTTGAATGGGGAACTCGACCGAAACAAAGTATAGGTTTTCATTATGTGTATAACTTGGAAATCTTAGCTCAAACAGCTGCAAAACCTGTTTTCCCAGCACGGGGACCTTGAGTTCTATAAGATAAAGCCATAAACATGTTTGTCTGAGTCTTCTATCAAAAGTTACAGCTATTTATATGAAGTTGTACAAAAACGCTTTCTTTCGCCAAGACAGTGCGTTTCTCACTGTTACATGCATTTGAATGGGGAACTCGACCGAAACAAAGTATAGGTTTTCATTATGTGTATAACTTGGAAATCTTAGCTCAAACAGCTGCAAAACCTGTTTTCCCAGCACGGGGACCTTGAGTTTAATAAGATAAAGCCATAAACATGTTTGTCTGAGTCTTCTATCAAAAGTTACAGCTATTTATATGAAGTTGTTCAAAAACGCTTTCTTTCGCCAAGACAGTGCGTTTCTCACTGTTACATGCATTTGAATGGGGAACTCGACCGAAACAAAGTATAGGTTTTCATTATGTGTATAACTTGGAAATCTTAGCTCAAACAGCTGCAAATCCTGTTTTCCCAGCACGGGGACCTTGAGTTCTATAAGATAAAGCCATAAACATGTTTGTCTGAGTCTTCTATCAAAAGTTACAGCTATTTATAATGAAGTTGTTCAAAAACGCTTTCTTTCGCCAAGACAGTGCGTTTCTCACTGTTACATGCATTTGAATGGGGAACTCGACCGAAACAAAGTATAGGTTTTCATTATGTGTATAACTTGAAAATCTTAGCTCCAACAGCTGCAAATCCTTTTTTCCCAGCACGGGGACCTTGAGTTTAATAAGATAAAGCCATAAACATGTTTGTCTGAGTCTTCTATCAAAAGTTACAGCTATTTCTATGAAGTTGTACAAAAACGCTTTCTTTCGCCAAGACAGTGCGTTTCTCACTGTTACATGCATTTGAATGGGGAACTCGACCGAAACAAAGTATAGGTTTTCATTATGTGTATAACTTGAAAATCTTAGCTCCAACAGCTGCAAATCCTGTTTTCCCAGCACGGGGACCTTGAGTTCTATAAGACAAAGCCATAAACATGTTTGTCTGAGTCTTCTATCAAAAGTTACAGCTATTTATATGAAGTTGTTCAAAAACGCTTTCTTTCGCCAAGACAGTGCGTTTCTCACTGTTACATGCATTTGAATGGGGAACTCGACCGAAACAAAGTATAGGTTTTCATTATGTGTATAACTTGAAAATCTTAGCTCAAACAGCTGCAAAACCTGTTTTCCCAGCACGGGAACCTTGAGTTCTATAAGATAAAGCCATAAACATGTGTATCCGAGTCTTCTATCAAAAGTTACAGCTATTTATATGAAGTTGTACAAAAACGCTTTCTTTCGCCAAGACAGTGCGTTTCTCACTGTTACATGCATTTGAATGGGGAACTCGACCGAAACAAAGTATAGGTTTTCATTATGTGTATAACTAGGAAATCTTAGCTCAAACAGCTGCAAAACCTGTTTTCCCAGCACGGGGACCTTGAGTTCTATAAGATAAAGCCATAAACATGTGTATCCGAGTCTTCTATCAAAAGTTACAGCTATTTATATGAAGTTGTACAAAAACGCTTTCTTTCGCCAAGACAGTGCGTTTCTCACTGTTACATGCATTTGAATGGGGAACTCGACCGAAACAAAGTATAGGTTTTCATTATGTGTATAACTTGAAAATCTTAGCTCCAACAGCTGCAAATCCTGTTTGCCCAACACGGGGACCTTGAGTTCTATAAGATAAAGCCATAAACATGTTTGTCTGAGTCTTCTATCAAAAGTTACAGCGATTTATATGAAGTTGTACAAAAACGCTTTATTTCGCCAAGACAGTGCGTTTCTCACTGTTACATGCATTTGAATGGGGAACTCGACCGAAACAAAGTATAGGTTTTCATTATGTGTATAACTTGGAAATCTTAGCTCAAACAGCTGCAAAACCTGTTTTCCCAGCACGGGATCCTTGAGTTCTATAAGATAAAGCCATAAACATGTTTGTCTGAGTCTTCTATCAAAAGTTACAGCGATTTATATGAAGTTGTACAAAAACGCTTTATTTCGCCAAGACAGTGCGTTTCTCACTGTTACATGCATTTGAATGGGGAACTCGACCGAAACAAAGTATAGGTTTTCATTATGTGTATAACTTGAAAATCTTAGCTCCAACAGCTGCAAATCCTGTTTTCCCAGCACGGGGACCGTGAGTTCTATAAGATAAAGCCATAAACATGTTTGTCTGAGTCTTCTATCAAAAGTTACAGCTATTTATATGAAGTTGTACAAAAACGCTTTCTTTCGCCAAGACAGTGCGTTTCTCACTGTTACATGCATTTGAATGGGGAACTCGACCGAAACAAAGTATAGGTTTTCATTATGTGTATAACTTGGAAATCTTAGCTCAAACAGCTGCAAAACCTGTTTTCCCAGCACGGGGACCTTGAGTTCTATAAGATAAAGCCATAAACATGTTTGTCTGAGTCTTCTATCAAAAGTTACAGCTATTTATATGAAGTTGTACAAAAACGCTTTCTTTCGCCAAGACAGTGCGTTTCTCACTGTTACATGCATTTGAATGGGGAACTCGACCGAAACAAAGTATAGGTTTTCATTATGTGTATAACTTGGAAATCTTAGCTCAAACAGCTGCAAAACCTGTTTTCCCAGCACGGGGACCTTGAGTTCTATAAGATAAAGCCATAAACATGTTTGTCTGAGTCTTCTATCAAAAGTTACAGCTATTTATATGAAGTTGTTCAAAAACGCTTTCTTTCGCCAAGACAGTGCGTTTCTCACTGTTACATGCATTTGAATGGGGAACTCGACCGAAACAAAGTATAGGTTTTCATTATGTGTATAACTTGGAAATCTTAGCTCAAACAGCTGCAAATCCTGTTTTCCCAGCACGGGGACCTTGAGTTCTATAAGATAAAGCCATAAACATGTTTGTCTGAGTCTTCTATCAAAAGTTACAGCTATTTATAATGAAGTTGTTCAAAAACGCTTTCTTTCGCCAAGACAGTGCGTTTCTCACTGTTACATGCATTTGAATGGGGAACTCGACCGAAACAAAGTATAGGTTTTCATTATGTGTATAACTTGAAAATCTTAGCTCCAACAGCTGCAAATCCTTTTTTCCCAGCACGGGGACCTTGAGTTCTATAAGATAAAGCCATAAACATGTGTATCCGAGTCTTCTATCAAAAGTTACAGCTATTTATATGAAGTTGTACAAAAACGCTTTATTTCGCCAAGACAGTGCGTTTCTCACTGTTACATGCATTTGAATGGGGAACTCGACCGAAACAAAGTATAGGTTTTCATTATGTGTATAACTTGGAAATCTTAGCTCAAACAGCTGCAAATCCTGTTTTCCCAGCACGGGGACCTTGAGTTCTATAAGATAAAGCCATAAACATGTTTGTCTGAGTCTTCTATCAAAAGTTACAGCTATTTATATGAAGTTGTACAAAAACGCTTTCTTTCGCCAAGACAGTGCGTTTCTCACTGTTACATGCATTTGAATGGGGAACTCGACCGAAACAAAGTATAGGTTTTCATTATGTGTATAACTTGGAAATCTTAGCTCAAACAGCTGCAAAACCTGTTTTCCCAGCACGGGGACCTTGAGTTTAATAAGATAAAGCCATAAACATGTTTGTCTGAGTCTTCTATCAAAAGTTACAGCTATTTATATGAAGTTGTACAAAAACGCTTTCTTTCGCCAAGACAGTGCGTTTCTCACTGTTACATGCATTTGAATGGGGAACTCGACCGAAACAAAGTATAGGTTTTCATTATGTGTATAACTTGGAAATCTTAGCTCAAACAGCTGCAAATCCTGTTTTCCCAGCACGGGGACCTTGAGTTCTATAAGATAAAGCCATAAACATGTTTGTCTGAGTCTTCTATCAAAAGTTACAGCTATTTATATGAAGTTGTTCAAAAACGCTTTCTTTCGCCAAGACAGTGCGTTTCTCACTGTTACATGCATTTGAATGGGGAACTCGACCGAAACAAAGTATAGGTTTTCATTATGTGTATAACTTGAAAATCTTAGCTCCAACAGCTGCAAATCCTTTTTTCCCAGCACGGGGACCTTGAGTTCTATAAGATAAAGCCATAAACATGTGTATCCGAGTCTTCTATCAAAAGTTACAGCTATTTATATGAAGTTGTACAAAAACGCTTTCTTTCGCCAAGACAGTGCGTTTCTCACTGTTACATGCATTTGAATGGGGAACTCGACCGAAACAAAGTATAGGTTTTCATTATGTGTATAACTTGAAAATCTTAGCTCCAACAGCTGCAAATCCTGTTTGCCCAGCACGGGGACCTTGAGTTCTATAAGATAAAGTCATAAACATGTTTGTCTGAGTCTTCTATCAAAAGTTACAGCGATTTATATGAAGTTGTACAAAAACGCTTTCTTTCGCCAAGACAGTGCGTTTCTCACTGTTACATGCATTTGAATGGGGAACTCGACCGAAACAAAGTATAGGTTTTCATTATGTGTATAACTTGGAAATCTTAGCTCAAACAGCTGCAAAACCTGTTTTCCCAGCACGGGGACCTTGAGTTCTATAAGATAAAGCCATAAACATGTTTGTCTGAGTCTTCTATCAAAAGTTACAGCTATTTATATGAAGTTGTACAAAAACGCTTTCTTTCGCCAAGACAGTGCGTTTCTCACTGTTACATGCATTTGAATGGGGAACTCGACCGAAACAAAGTATAGGTTTTCATTATGTGTATAACTTGGAAATCTTAGCTCAAACAGCTGCAAAACCTGTTTTCCCAGCCCGGGGACCTTGAGTTTAATAAGATAAAGCCATAAACATGTTTGTCTGAGTCTTCTATCAAAAGTTACAGCTATTTATATGAAGTTGTTCAAAAACGCTTTCTTTCGCCAAGACAGTGCGTTTCTCACTGTTACATGCATTTGAATGGGGAACTCGACCGAAACAAAGTATAGGTTTTCATTATGTGTATAACTTGGAAATCTTAGCTCAAACAGCTGCAAATCCTGTTTTCCCAGCACGGGGACCTTGAGTTCTATAAGATAAAGCCATAAACATGTTTGTCTGAGTCTTCTATCAAAAGTTACAGCTATTTATAATGAAGTTGTTCAAAAACGCTTTCTTTCGCCAAGACAGTGCGTTTCTCACTGTTACATGCATTTGAATGGGGAACTCGACCGAAACAAAGTATAGGTTTTCATTATGTGTATAACTTGAAAATCTTAGCTCCAACAGCTGCAAATCCTGTTTTCCCAGCACGGGGACCTTGAGTTCTATAAGATAAAGCCATAAACATGTTTGTCTGAGTCTTCTATCAAAAGTTACAGCTATTTATATGAAGTTGTACAAAAACGCTTTCTTTCGCCAAGACAGTGCGTTTCTCACTGTTACATGCATTTGAATGGGGAACTCGACCGAAACAAAGTATAGGTTTTCATTATGTGTATAACTTGGAAATCTTAGCTCAAACAGCTGCAAAACCTGTTTTCCCAGCACGGGGACCTTGAGTTTAATAAGATAAAGCCATAAACATGTTTGTCTGAGTCTTCTATCAAAAGTTACAGCGATTTATATGAAGTTGTACAAAAACGCTTTATTTCGCCAAGACAGTGCGTTTCTCACTGTTACATGCATTTGAATGGGGAACTCGACCGAAACAAAGTATAGGTTTTCATTATGTGTATAACTTGAAAATCTTAGCTCCAACAGCTGCAAATCCTGTTTTCCCAGCACGGGGACCGTGAGTTCTATAAGATAAAGCCATAAACATGTTTGTCTGAGTCTTCTATCAAAAGTTACAGCTATTTATATGAAGTTGTACAAAAACGCTTTCTTTCGCCAAGACAGTGCGTTTCTCACTGTTACATGCATTTGAATGGGGAACTCGACCGAAACAAAGTATAGGTTTTCATTATGTGTATAACTTGGAAATCTTAGCTCAAACAGCTGCAAAACCTGTTTTCCCAGCACGGGGACCTTGAGTTCTATAAGATAAAGCCATAAACATGTTTGTCTGAGTCTTCTATCAAAAGTTACAGCTATTTATATGAAGTTGTACAAAAACGCTTTCTTTCGCCAAGACAGTGCGTTTCTCACTGTTACATGCATTTGAATGGGGAACTCGACCGAAACAAAGTATAGGTTTTCATTATGTGTATAACTTGGAAATCTTAGCTCAAACAGCTGCAAAACCTGTTTTCCCAGCACGGGGACCTTGAGTTCTATAAGATAAAGCCATAAACATGTTTGTCTGAGTCTTCTATCAAAAGTTACAGCTATTTATATGAAGTTGTTCAAAAACGCTTTCTTTCGCCAAGACAGTGCGTTTCTCACTGTTACATGCATTTGAATGGGGAACTCGACCGAAACAAAGTATAGGTTTTCATTATGTGTATAACTTGGAAATCTTAGCTCAAACAGCTGCAAATCCTGTTTTCCCAGCACGGGGACCTTGAGTTCTATAAGATAAAGCCATAAACATGTTTGTCTGAGTCTTCTATCAAAAGTTACAGCTATTTATAATGAAGTTGTTCAAAAACGCTTTCTTTCGCCAAGACAGTGCGTTTCTCACTGTTACATGCATTTGAATGGGGAACTCGACCGAAACAAAGTATAGGTTTTCATTATGTGTATAACTTGAAAATCTTAGCTCCAACAGCTGCAAATCCTTTTTTCCCAGCACGGGGACCTTGAGTTCTATAAGATAAAGCCATAAACATGTGTATCCGAGTCTTCTATCAAAAGTTACAGCTATTTATATGAAGTTGTACAAAAACGCTTTATTTCGCCAAGACAGTGCGTTTCTCACTGTTACATGCATTTGAATGGGGAACTCGACCGAAACAAAGTATAGGTTTTCATTATGTGTATAACTTGGAAATCTTAGCTCAAACAGCTGCAAATCCTGTTTTCCCAGCACGGGGACCTTGAGTTCTATAAGATAAAGCCATAAACATGTTTGTCTGAGTCTTCTATCAAAAGTTACAGCTATTTATATGAAGTTGTACAAAAACGCTTTCTTTCGCCAAGACAGTGCGTTTCTCACTGTTACATGCATTTGAATGGGGAACTCGACCGAAACAAAGTATAGGTTTTCATTATGTGTATAACTTGGAAATCTTAGCTCAAACAGCTGCAAAACCTGTTTTCCCAGCACGGGGACCTTGAGTTTAATAAGATAAAGCCATAAACATGTTTGTCTGAGTCTTCTATCAAAAGTTACAGCTATTTATATGAAGTTGTACAAAAACGCTTTCTTTCGCCAAGACAGTGCGTTTCTCACTGTTACATGCATTTGAATGGGGAACTCGACCGAAACAAAGTATAGGTTTTCATTATGTGTATAACTTGGAAATCTTAGCTCAAACAGCTGCAAATCCTGTTTTCCCAGCACGGGGACCTTGAGTTCTATAAGATAAAGCCATAAACATGTTTGTCTGAGTCTTCTATCAAAAGTTACAGCTATTTATATGAAGTTGTTCAAAAACGCTTTCTTTCGCCAAGACAGTGCGTTTCTCACTGTTACATGCATTTGAATGGGGAACTCGACCGAAACAAAGTATAGGTTTTCATTATGTGTATAACTTGAAAATCTTAGCTCCAACAGCTGCAAATCCTTTTTTCCCAGCACGGGGACCTTGAGTTCTATAAGATAAAGCCATAAACATGTGTATCCGAGTCTTCTATCAAAAGTTACAGCTATTTATATGAAGTTGTACAAAAACGCTTTCTTTCGCCAAGACAGTGCGTTTCTCACTGTTACATGCATTTGAATGGGGAACTCGACCGAAACAAAGTATAGGTTTTCATTATGTGTATAACTTGAAAATCTTAGCTCCAACAGCTGCAAATCCTGTTTGCCCAGCACGGGGACCTTGAGTTCTATAAGATAAAGTCATAAACATGTTTGTCTGAGTCTTCTATCAAAAGTTACAGCGATTTATATGAAGTTGTACAAAAACGCTTTCTTTCGCCAAGACAGTGCGTTTCTCACTGTTACATGCATTTGAATGGGGAACTCGACCGAAACAAAGTATAGGTTTTCATTATGTGTATAACTTGGAAATCTTAGCTCAAACAGCTGCAAAACCTGTTTTCCCAGCACGGGGACCTTGAGTTCTATAAGATAAAGCCATAAACATGTTTGTCTGAGTCTTCTATCAAAAGTTACAGCTATTTATATGAAGTTGTACAAAAACGCTTTCTTTCGCCAAGACAGTGCGTTTCTCACTGTTACATGCATTTGAATGGGGAACTCGACCGAAACAAAGTATAGGTTTTCATTATGTGTATAACTTGGAAATCTTAGCTCAAACAGCTGCAAAACCTGTTTTCCCAGCCCGGGGACCTTGAGTTTAATAAGATAAAGCCATAAACATGTTTGTCTGAGTCTTCTATCAAAAGTTACAGCTATTTATATGAAGTTGTTCAAAAACGCTTTCTTTCGCCAAGACAGTGCGTTTCTCACTGTTACATGCATTTGAATGGGGAACTCGACCGAAACAAAGTATAGGTTTTCATTATGTGTATAACTTGGAAATCTTAGCTCAAACAGCTGCAAATCCTGTTTTCCCAGCACGGGGACCTTGAGTTCTATAAGATAAAGCCATAAACATGTTTGTCTGAGTCTTCTATCAAAAGTTACAGCTATTTATAATGAAGTTGTTCAAAAACGCTTTCTTTCGCCAAGACAGTGCGTTTCTCACTGTTACATGCATTTGAATGGGGAACTCGACCGAAACAAAGTATAGGTTTTCATTATGTGTATAACTTGAAAATCTTAGCTCCAACAGCTGCAAATCCTGTTTTCCCAGCACGGGGACCTTGAGTTCTATAAGATAAAGCCATAAACATGTTTGTCTGAGTCTTCTATCAAAAGTTACAGCTATTTATATGAAGTTGTACAAAAACGCTTTCTTTCGCCAAGACAGTGCGTTTCTCACTGTTACATGCATTTGAATGGGGAACTCGACCGAAACAAAGTATAGGTTTTCATTATGTGTATAACTTGGAAATCTTAGCTCAAACAGCTGCAAAACCTGTTTTCCCAGCACGGGGACCTTGAGTTTAATAAGATAAAGCCATAAACATGTTTGTCTGAGTCTTCTATCAAAAGTTACAGCTATTTCTATGAAGTTGTACAAAAACGCTTTCTTTCGCCAAGACAGTGCGTTTCTCACTGTTACATGCATTTGAATGGGGAACTCGACCGAAACAAAGTATAGGTTTTCATTATGTGTATAACTTGAAAATCTTAGCTCCAACAGCTGCAAATCCTGTTTTCCCAGCACGGGGACCTTGAGTTCTATAAGACAAAGCCATAAACATGTTTGTCTGAGTCTTCTATCAAAAGTTACAGCTATTTATATGAAGTTGTTCAAAAACGCTTTCTTTCGCCAAGACAGTGCGTTTCTCACTGTTACATGCATTTGAATGGGGAACTCGACCGAAACAAAGTATAGGTTTTCATTATGTGTATAACTTGAAAATCTTAGCTCAAACAGCTGCAAAACCTGTTTTCCCAGCACGGGAACCTTGAGTTCTATAAGATAAAGCCATAAACATGTGTATCCGAGTCTTCTATCAAAAGTTACAGCTATTTATATGAAGTTGTACAAAAACGCTTTCTTTCGCCAAGACAGTGCGTTTCTCACTGTTACATGCATTTGAATGGGGAACTCGACCGAAACAAAGTATAGGTTTTCATTATGTGTATAACTAGGAAATCTTAGCTCAAACAGCTGCAAAACCTGTTTTCCCAGCACGGGGACCTTGAGTTCTATAAGATAAAGCCATAAACATGTGTATCCGAGTCTTCTATCAAAAGTTACAGCTATTTATATGAAGTTGTACAAAAACGCTTTCTTTCGCCAAGACAGTGCGTTTCTCACTGTTACATGCATTTGAATGGGGAACTCGACCGAAACAAAGTATAGGTTTTCATTATGTGTATAACTTGAAAATCTTAGCTCCAACAGCTGCAAATCCTGTTTGCCCAACACGGGGACCTTGAGTTCTATAAGATAAAGCCATAAACATGTTTGTCTGAGTCTTCTATCAAAAGTTACAGCGATTTATATGAAGTTGTACAAAAACGCTTTATTTCGCCAAGACAGTGCGTTTCTCACTGTTACATGCATTTGAATGGGGAACTCGACCGAAACAAAGTATAGGTTTTCATTATGTGTATAACTTGGAAATCTTAGCTCAAACAGCTGCAAAACCTGTTTTCCCAGCACGGGATCCTTGAGTTCTATAAGATAAAGCCATAAACATGTTTGTCTGAGTCTTCTATCAAAAGTTACAGCGATTTATATGAAGTTGTACAAAAACGCTTTATTTCGCCAAGACAGTGCGTTTCTCACTGTTACATGCATTTGAATGGGGAACTCGACCGAAACAAAGTATAGGTTTTCATTATGTGTATAACTTGAAAATCTTAGCTCCAACAGCTGCAAATCCTGTTTTCCCAGCACGGGGACCGTGAGTTCTATAAGATAAAGCCATAAACATGTTTGTCTGAGTCTTCTATCAAAAGTTACAGCTATTTATATGAAGTTGTACAAAAACGCTTTCTTTCGCCAAGACAGTGCGTTTCTCACTGTTACATGCATTTGAAAGGGGAACTCGACCGAAACAAAGTATAGGTTTTCATTATGTGTATAACTTGAAAATCTTAGCTCCAACAGCTGCAAATCCTGTTTGCCCAGCACGGGGACCTTGAGTTCTATAAGATAAAGCCATAAACATGTTTGTCTGAGTCTTCTATCAAAAGTTACAGCTATTTATATGAAGTTGTTCAAAAACGCTTTCTTTCGCCAAGACAGTGCGTTTCTCACTGTTACATGCATTTGAATGGGGAACTCGACCGAAACAAAGTATAGGTTTTCATTATGTGTATAACTTGGAAATCTTAGCTCAAACAGCTGCAAAACCTGTTTTCCCAGCACGGGAACCTTGAGTTCTATAAGATAAAGCCATAAACATGTGTATCCGAGTCTTCTATCAAAAGTTACAGCTATTTATATGAAGTTGTACAAAAACGCTTTCTTTCGCCAAGACAGTGCGTTTCTCACTGTTACATGCATTTGAATGGGGAACTCGACCGAAACAAAGTATAGGTTTTCATTATGTGTATAACTTGAAAATCTTAGCTCCAACAGCTGCAAATCTTGTTTGCCCAGCACGGGGACCTTGAGTTCTATAAGATAAAGTCATAAACATGTTTGTCTGAGTCTTCTATCAAAAGTTACAGCGATTTATATGAAGTTGTACAAAAACGCTTTATTTCGCCAAGACAGTGCGTTTCTCACTGTTACATGCATTTGAATGGGGAACTCGCCCGAAACAAAGTATAGGTTTTCATTATGTGTATAACTTGAAAATCTTAGCTCCAACAGCTGCAAATCCTGTTTTCCCATTACGGGGACCTTGAGTTCTATAAGACAAAGCCATAAACATGTTTGTCTGAGTCTTCTATCAAAAGTTACAGCTATTTATATGAAGTTGTTCAAAAACGCTTTCTTTCGCCAAGACAGTGCGTTTCTCACTGTTACATGCATTTGAATGGGGAACTCGACCGAAACAAAGTATAGGTTTTCATTATGTGTATAACTTGAAAATCTTAGCTCCAACAGCTGCAAATCCTGTTTGCCCAGCACGGGGACCTTGAGTTCTATAAGATAAAGCCATAAACATGTTTGTCTGAGTCTTCTATCAAAAGTTACAGCGATTTATATGAAGTTGTACAAAAACGCTTTCTTTCGCCAAGACAGTGCGTTTCTCACTGTTACATGCATTTGAATGGGGAACTCGACCGAAACAAAGTATAGGTTTTCATTATGTGTATAACTTGAAAATCTTAGCTCCAACAGCTGCAAATCCTGTTTGCCCAGCACGGGGACCTTGAGTTCTATAAGATAAAGTCATAAACATGTTTGTCTGAGTCTTCTATCAAAAGTTACAGCGATTTATATGAAGTTGTACAAAAACGCTTTATTTCGCCAAGACAGTGCGTTTCTCACTGTTACATGCATTTGAATGGGGAACTCGACCGAAACAAAGTATAGTTTTTCATTATGTGTATAACTTGAAAATCTTAGCTCCAACAGCTGCAAATCCTTTTTTCCCAGCACGGGGACCTTGAGTTCTATAAGATAAAGCCATAAACATGTGTATCCGAGTCTTCTATCAAAAGTTACAGCTATTTATATGAAGTTGTTCAAAAACGCTTTCTTTCGCCAAGACAGTGCGTTTCTCACTGTTACATGCATTTGAATGGGGAACTCGACCGAAACAAAGTATAGGTTTTCATTATGTGTATAACTTGAAAATCTTAGCTCCAACAGCTGCAAATCCTGTTTGCCCAGCACGGGGACCTTGAGTTCTATAAGATAAAGTCATAAACATGTTTGTCTGAGTCTTCTATCAAAGGTTACAGCGATTTATATGAAGTTGTACAAAAACGCTTTCTTTCGCCAAGACAGTGCGTTTCTCACTGTTACATGCATTTGAATGGGGAACTCGACCGAAACAAAGTATAGGTTTTCATTATGTGTATAACTTGGAAATCTTAGCTCAAACAGCTGCAAAACCTGTTTTCCCAGCACGGGGACCTTGAGTTTAATAAGATAAAGCCATAAACATGTTTGTCTGAGTCTTCTATCAAAAGTTACAGCTATTTATATGAAGTTGTTCAAAAACGCTTTCTTTCGCCAAGACAGTGCGTTTCTCACTGTTACATGCATTTGAATGGGGAACTCGACCGAAACAAAGTATAGGTTTTCATTATGTGTATAACTTGGAAATCTTAGCTCAAACAGCTGCAAATCCTGTTTTCCCAGCACGGGGACCTTGAGTTCTATAAGATAAAGCCATAAACATGTTTGTCTGAGTCTTCTATCAAAAGTTACAGCTATTTATAATGAAGTTGTTCAAAAACGCTTTCTTTCGCCAAGACAGTGCGTTTCTCACTGTTACATGCATTTGAATGGGGAACTCGACCGAAACAAAGTATAGGTTTTCATTATGTGTATAACTTGAAAATCTTAGCTCCAACAGCTGCAAATCCTTTTTTCCCAGCACGGGGACCTTGAGTTCTATAAGATAAAGCCATAAACATGTGTATCCGAGTCTTCTATCAAAAGTTACAGCTATTTATATGAAGTTGTACAAAAACGCTTTATTTCGCCAAGACAGTGCGTTTCTCACTGTTACATGCATTTGAATGGGGAACTCGACCGAAACAAAGTATAGGTTTTCATTATGTGTATAACTTGGAAATCTTAGCTCAAACAGCTGCAAATCCTGTTTTCCCAGCACGGGGACCTTGAGTTCTATAAGATAAAGCCATAAACATGTTTGTCTGAGTCTTCTATCAAAAGTTACAGCTATTTATATGAAGTTGTACAAAAACGCTTTCTTTCGCCAAGACAGTGCGTTTCTCACTGTTACATGCATTTGAATGGGGAACTCGACCGAAACAAAGTATAGGTTTTCATTATGTGTATAACTTGGAAATCTTAGCTCAAACAGCTGCAAAACCTGTTTTCCCAGCACGGGGACCTTGAGTTTAATAAGATAAAGCCATAAACATGTTTGTCTGAGTCTTCTATCAAAAGTTACAGCTATTTATATGAAGTTGTACAAAAACGCTTTCTTTCGCCAAGACAGTGCGTTTCTCACTGTTACATGCATTTGAATGGGGAACTCGACCGAAACAAAGTATAGGTTTTCATTATGTGTATAACTTGGAAATCTTAGCTCAAACAGCTGCAAATCCTGTTTTCCCAGCACGGGGACCTTGAGTTCTATAAGATAAAGCCATAAACATGTTTGTCTGAGTCTTCTATCAAAAGTTACAGCTATTTATATGAAGTTGTTCAAAAACGCTTTCTTTCGCCAAGACAGTGCGTTTCTCACTGTTACATGCATTTGAAAGGGGAACTCGACCGAAACAAAGTATAGGTTTTCATTATGTGTATAACTTGGAAATCTTAGCTCAAACAGCTGCAAAACCTGTTTTCCCAGCACGGGAACCTTGAGTTCTATAAGATAAAGCCATAAACATGTGTATCCGAGTCTTCTATCAAAAGTTACAGCTATTTATATGAAGTTGTACAAAAACGCTTTCTTTCGCCAAGACAGTGCGTTTCTCACTGTTACATGCATTTGAATGGGGAACTCGACCGAAACAAAGTATAGGTTTTCATTATGTGTATAACTTGAAAATCTTAGCTCCAACAGCTGCAAATCTTGTTTGCCCAGCACGGGGACCTTGAGTTCTATAAGATAAAGCCATAAACATGTTTGTCTGAGTCTTCTATCAAAAGTTACAGCGATTTATATGAAGTTGTACAAAAACGCTTTATTTCGCCAAGACAGTGCGTTTCTCACTGTTACATGCATTTGAATGGGGAACTCGCCCGAAACAAAGTATAGGTTTTCATTATGTGTATAACTTGGAAATCTTAGCTCCAACAGCTGCAAATCCTTTTTTCCCAGCACGGGGACCTTGAGTTCTATAAGATAAAGCCATAAACATGTTTGTCTGAGTCTTCTATCAAAAGTTACAGCTATTTATATGAAGTTGTACAAAAACGCTTTCTTTCGCCAAGACAGTGCGTTTCTCACTGTTACATGCATTTGAATGGGGAACTCGACCGAAACAAAGTATAGGTTTTCATTATGTGTATAACTTGGAAATCTTAGCTCAAACAGCTGCAAATCCTGTTTTCCCAGCACGGGGACCTTGAGTTCTATAAGATAAAGCCATAAACATGTTTGTCTGAGTCTTCTATCAAAAGTTACAGCTATTTATATGAAGTTGTTCAAAAACGCTTTCTTTCGCCAAGACAGTGCGTTTCTCACTGTTACATGCATTTGAATGGGGAACTCGACCGAAACAAAGTATAGGTTTTCATTATGTGTATAACTTGAAAATCTTAGCTCCAACAGCTGCAAATCCTTTTTTCCCAGCACGGGGACCTTGAGTTCTATAAGATAAAGCCATAAACATGTGTATCCGAGTCTTCTATCAAAAGTTACAGCTATTTATATGAAGTTGTACAAAAACGCTTTATTTCGCCAAGACAGTGCGTTTCTCACTGTTACATGCATTTGAATGGGGAACTCGACCGAAACAAAGTATAGGTTTTCATTATGTGTATAACTTGGAAATCTTAGCTCAAACAGCTGCAAAACCTGTTTTCCCAGCACGGGGACCTTGAGTTTAATAAGATAAAGCCATAAACATGTTTGTCTGAGTCTTCTATCAAAAGTTACAGCTATTTATATGAAGTTGTACAAAAACGCTTTCTTTCGCCAAGACAGTGCGTTTCTCACTGTTACATGCATTTGAAAGGGGAACTCGACCGAAACAAAGTATAGGTTTTCATTATGTGTATAACTTGAAAATCTTAGCTCCAACAGCTGCAAATCCTGTTTGCCCAGCACGGGGACCTTGAGTTCTATAAGATAAAGCCATAAACATGTTTGTCTGAGTCTTCTATCAAAAGTTACAGCTATTTATATGAAGTTGTTCAAAAACGCTTTCTTTCGCCAAGACAGTGCGTTTCTCACTGTTACATGCATTTGAATGGGGAACTCGACCGAAACAAAGTATAGGTTTTCATTATGTGTATAACTTGGAAATCTTAGCTCAAACAGCTGCAAAACCTGTTTTCCCAGCACGGGAACCTTGAGTTCTATAAGATAAAGCCATAAACATGTGTATCCGAGTCTTCTATCAAAAGTTACAGCTATTTATATGAAGTTGTACAAAAACGCTTTCTTTCGCCAAGACAGTGCGTTTCTCACTGTTACATGCATTTGAATGGGGAACTCGACCGAAACAAAGTATAGGTTTTCATTATGTGTATAACTTGAAAATCTTAGCTCCAACAGCTGCAAATCTTGTTTGCCCAGCACGGGGACCTTGAGTTCTATAAGATAAAGCCATAAACATGTTTGTCTGAGTCTTCTATCAAAAGTTACAGCGATTTATATGAAGTTGTACAAAAACGCTTTATTTCGCCAAGACAGTGCGTTTCTCACTGTTACATGCATTTGAATGGGGAACTCGCCCGAAACAAAGTATAGGTTTTCATTATGTGTATAACTTGAAAATCTTAGCTCCAACAGCTGCAAATCCTTTTTTCCCAGCACGGGGACCTTGAGTTCTATAAGATAAAGCCATAAACATGTTTGTCTGAGTCTTCTATCAAAAGTTACAGCGATTTATATGAAGTTGTACAAAAACGCTTTATTTCGCCAAGACAGTGCGTTTCTCACTGTTACATGCATTTGAATGGGGAACTCGACCGAAACAAAGTATAGGTTTTCATTATGTGTATAACTTGAAAATCTTAGCTCCAACAGCTGCAAATCTTGTTTGCCCAGCACGGGGACCTTGAGTTCTATAAGATAAAGCCATAAACATGTTTGTCTGAGTCTTCTATCAAAAGTTACAGCGATTTATATGAAGTTGTACAAAAACGCTTTATTTCGCCAAGACAGTGCGTTTCTCACTGTTACATGCATTTGAATGGGGAACTCGCCCGAAACAAAGTATAGGTTTTCATTATGTGTATAACTTGAAAATCTTAGCTCCAACAGCTGCAAATCCTTTTTTCCCAGCACGGGGACCTTGAGTTTAATAAGATAAAGCCATAAACATGTTTGTCTGAGTCTTCTATCAAAAGTTACAGCTATTTATATGAAGTTGTTCAAAAACGCTTTCTTTCGCCAAGACAGTGCGTTTCTCACTGTTACATGCATTTGAATGGGGAACTCGACCGAAACAAAGTATAGGTTTTCATTATGTGTATAACTTGGAAATCTTAGCTCCAACAGCTGCAAATCCTTTTTTCCCAGCACGGGGACCTTGAGTTCTATAAGATAAAGCCATAAACATGTGTATCCGAGTCTTCTATCAAAAGTTACAGCTATTTATATGAAGTTGTACAAAAACGCTTTATTTCGCCAAGACAGTGCGTTTCTCACTGTTACATGCATTTGAATGGGGAACTCGACCGAAACAAAGTATAGGTTTTCATTATGTGTATAACTTGGAAATCTTAGCTCAAACAGCTGCAAATCCTGTTTTCCCAGCACGGGAACCTTGAGTTCTATAAGATAAAGCCATAAACATGTTTGTCTGAGTCTTCTATCAAAAGTTACAGCTATTTATATG